>NW_028116439.1:0-249297 GCF_964273445.1 Streptopelia decaocto | reverse complement strand
TGCTACCCAGCCCAGGCTTTTTTACCTCGATCTGTGCCCTGCTGCCGGTCTCTCATTTCTGCCTGTTTTTCCCTTTGTGCTGCCTCCCTGACTCTTTTTTTCTCTCTCTTTGTTGCCCTGTCCTGCTCCTTGTCTTTGTGTTTCTCTGACCATCCATGTCCTGCTCCCTTTCCTTCTTTTTCTCTTCCTGTCCCATGTCCTTCTTCCCCTTCCCCTTCCCTCTGATTCTTTCTCCACCTCTCTCCTGTTCCCTGCCCTTTTTTTCCTCTCACCGTCCCTCTCTCCTGTTTCCTCTCCCCATCTTTTCTGTCTCTATTCTTGTCCCACTGTCTGTCCCATTTTTTCTGGCAATAGACCCCTGTCCAGCTGGCTCTGCCTTTTATTTGTCCTCTCTTTCTCTTTCCTGCTCCTCAACCCTCTTTTTCTCCAGCCAATGGCTGCTTTTTTTTTGCCCTTTCCAGTCTCTTCATCCCAATCTTACCTTCACTTTATTTATCAGTTCCTTTGTTCTGTTCCTTGTCCTTCTTTTTCTCTCTCCATATGTACATAGAACCATAGAATTGTTTACGTTGAAAAACACCTTTCAGATCATCAAGTCCAACCATTCACTGCCAAATCCACCACTAAATCTCATCTCTAAGCACCATCTATACACATCTTGCAGTGCACGACTGCTTGGATGCCATGGAAACACCAGTGTCAGACCCAAAGGATCTGTTTGTGTCAGAGGTTTATACCTTCCCCATCCTTGAGCTCCTCCTCTCTTCAGTAGCAATATTATAACAAGAGCAGTTTGTTCTCCCTCTGCAGCAGGAATAATTTTGCTGGGCCTGTATGCACTCACATGAACCACCCACAGCTCCACCATTTTAGGCACTCTTGAAATGAGCAACAACAGAATGCTAAGAACTGTCTCTTGCTTAACACATTGCATGTGAGAAAGTGCTTTAAAAGCAAGTGTTGTCTAGCATGCTTTCTTTAGGTTTTTAGTTAATATGTTTTACTGACATAAATCACTGAACCAAGAAAATGAATGGTGCCATCGACAGTTAGAGCGTAAGAACAACACTTCATCTGGTTTAAGATTAGAGAATTGACATCCAGCCATCCAGACAAGACCTTCCCTTCAGATCTTATCTGGTCACCTCCACTTGCTCTCAGTGGCTCTTGCACAAGATCCCAGGGAGTGTAAGTACTGCAGATTTCTAGGGATGTAAAATTACTGGTATTAGATATGTATATTTTCTTAAATTGATTGCCACAGCATTCTGGTTTTCACTGTCACTTTAGCCATTGAACAGGGTATAGTTATAGGGCCTTGTTCTGGGAAATTATTCTAATCAGAGGCTTGAAGTATAAACTAAAAATGTAGCTGCAGACTCTCTCTGGCACAGCACTAACATTTCAGTGGACAAGCGGGAGAAAATAACAGTTGACATGTGAGCATGAGGAAAAACCCTTTTAAGCTGTCGTACTTGAGATGAACAAATGACATAGACAAAGTTCTTATGTACAAACAGCAGTCTCCATTTATTGCCACAAATGCCTTTTTATATAGTCTTTACCAGCTCATGTGTCTTTTTGCTATTGGTTACAGGCTGCAATAGTAACATATCATTGGCTAATTTTGCTGTCATCAGTGTTGCTCTTCTACCCCCTTCTTTCTCACAGGTGCACCTTAATATCTTCAAGGTCAGTCTCTGTTCCCATACCCTCCGTCAGGGAATCCACGGACCTACCGTAGTCCCCCACAATTCCCCCTATTTGTTTTTCAGCTAGCCATAGAACTTTCATGGATTTTTCTACTGTACGTTGTACACATTGTAAGATACAAGGGACAAGCATTAATTTTACTAGTACAACCATCAATAGAACTAAGCCATTTTTTATTAAATCCTTAATCCATCCTGTAGTACCCCAACCATTCAAGCATTCACCTAAACCCCAGTCTTCATAAGTTAAGTTCTTGGTCATATCATCTAGCCTTCTAATTATTTTTTGAATTGATTCGGAATGATCAGACAAGTTCATACAACACATCCCATCAAAATCTTCACATCCATGTTCTTGAGCTAATAACAAAAATTCTGTTGTGGCTCTGTTCTGCAGTGTAGCATGTCTTACAGAATCCACATCTAGCAAAAGTCCACTTAAAGCCTTAGAAGTTCTGTTAGTTTGCTTAACTAGCCAGCATCCTTATTTTTCTAAAGTATTTAAAGCTTTAGCTGTGCCAACACCAGGTACAAAAGATCCTAAAACTCTTAACCCTGATCCGCAAAAATCTGCATTATCATCACATTTTGAATCATATACATGCAAAAACGTGTTTTTCCCGTCTTGCTCTTCTGTGATCTATTATCATAGATACATTGGGTGTTAAGAGAGTTAATAGTCCCAAAATACACAGTCCTCCAACAGCATTAGAAGGAATTTCTGTCCAGGCCCTATCTCCGCAGAACAAGAATACACTGTACGGGAGTTTTCTGGGTCACTGTCCCACATTGTCAATGGCACTCCTTGGATTCCTCCGTGAGGCGCTACACCATCGAGTTTCATTTCTATAGCCAACAAGGGCAGCATTAACATTTTGCAGTTTTATCCATTCATTCTCTTGCATATTGTTCTGACACTTTTCACAAACCAGGTTGATACAAGCGTCCATGGGCACAGATGCCAGCAATTCCAGTTCCTGTGGTTCAGTATCTGCTTCCGGGAAGCAATTAATCCAAAGTGCTGTGTTGGTATTATTACAGTTCGTTGCAATGCCTCTGCACCGACCACTATTTTGAAACGGTTGTGTGATGCTGCTGTAGTCATCAAGGGGGATGCCGATCAAGCAAGTGTGGAACGAGTTTTCCGGAGATGCCATAGCCAGGCATATGGAGTCCTGGTCAGTCATGTTGGCTAAAGTAATCCACATGTTAGTCTTTGTTTGAGAGGGAAACCAAAAAGCAGTGCTTATGTCCAACAATACTAGGACGATGCTTATTACACATTGTGTAATACCCACAACGTCGTTGAAATGCTGTACAGATGATCAGAGAGGCTACGTTATGTTGTCCCAAAGGGTTGTGACTAGTCAATTTTGGATCACTCCCCATTGTGGTCGTCTAGCTGTATGTCAGGTAGCAAATCGGTTTCACCACCAGGTGCCGCTTCTGTTTCTTCAGCTGTTTGTTTGAGCTTCTTCAGGAACTGTCTGACACAACGTGCGGCACCCACTGCGAACCTTGTTCTATAACGACACAAACATAACCTCGACCCCATGTTATCAATTGATGTGGCCCTTCCTATTGACCGTTAACTAGTGATTTGACCATAACTAATGTAGGTTCTATCAGATTGAGCATGGTTTTGGGTCGTACTTGCAAAGTGTTTCATCACGGGGAATTTGGGCTGCATCACTTAGATATAAGTGATTCATCACGTACAATGCTTTTGACAATCAGTTTTGTGGTGTTTTCCCTACTTCTCCCCCCCCCCCCTTTTTTTTTTTTTAATAAAATAAAATAAAAAACCAGTTCAGAATCAGATATGTGTGTTGGACCTTGACTACCTACTCAGAATCACTAATCAAATTCAGAGGTTCCTCCTTTAAAAATTCTAAGTAATGTAATCTGCACCAAGTTCTGCTAATTGGATTGAACCTTCAATAATTTTTACAGAATGATGCCAATTGTTATCTTCACACCAGACCACTACAGCTTTATGAGACTTCCCAGAACCATCAACAAAAACTGTGCGAGCTTGTGGGATCGGACCAAATACAAGTATGGCCTATGACCTGATGTTAAAGACTTGCAGGTTCTGCAGCAATTTACATTTATGCTGCCAAGAGCTGTGCTGTTAAGAAAACCAGCTAGTGCAATTTACAAGAACATAGATTACAAATAAAAAAAATCAAAATTAGATTTCACAAATGGTACATATCTGACAAAGGATCATGGCCTATTAAGACTTAAATTCATTCCCTGCATTGTTTGATCGGAGTAACAATCGGTATATGAGTCTGTTAGCATTCTCATCATACTGTCCTGCAATAGCCACAGATTGTTTCTATCTTGTAGCTATAAATAGACAAATCTGCAAGTCCAATCGAATGCAGTCAGCCTGTAAGGTTGTCATAAATTTATTCACCCAAGTTTCTAACTCCATTTTTGTTGTCATATTTATTGGATATTGTTTTCCCTACCAGATCGAAGTCCTGTTTCAGTTCTATCAGTGTAGTGTTTGCTTTACCAATACTTCAGCTGCCAATACTGGTGGAAACACAGCATTCAACATTTTCGTGGAGGTTTCTCACTTGCACAAGCAGATCTGCACCATCCAAGCAGCTTCTTGTAGGACTTGCAACTAAACAGAATTCTCAGAAAACATTATTTGAGCTTACAATTTACTTAACAAATCCTGACCCAAGAGAGGTAAAGGGCTTTCTGGCAAATACGAGAATTCAGCTGTCAACACTTTGTTCCAAATTTGGCATTCCACTGGTTTCAAAAATGGCCTTTCTTTCGTTCTCTCCCATGACCTCAAAAACTAGCATGGTGAATTTACTAAGAAGTCTCTTACAACCAGTTACCACAGAATAAGTCTATTAAATTTCTCCCTCAGACTCCTTCATTCAGTATTACAGTTCTCCAGCAGCAACATTGCTGGGGGGAATGGGGGCAAATAAAGCCCCACTTTCTCCGCTTTAGCAGTGGGCAGCCAGGTTGTTGTTGGGGGGTTTTTTGGTGGTTGTTTTTTTTTCCTTCTCTCTCACCGCAGTTCAGACACAGCCAGGGCCACGCGGGTGGCGTGATCGCTGGTGCCAAGCAGGAGCTGTCAGACCCTGGCAGACTCCTCAGTTACAATGAGCTGAGTTTATCTTGCAGCTTGACACAGGCCTGGAATTTATGTTGAAGCACAGGCCTGGGATATTTTGCTTTTTTGTTTTTCCATTTCATTCCAGCCATAATACACTTTGTATGCAATTCCAAGTAGCTCAGCAATAGTTACATTCCTTAGCTCCATTTACCTTTTACAATTTCTTACAGAAGTCAATAAACAGCATGTTAACCATCTATCCATTATTTTCACTTTCCTAGATCCAAATCAGTTCCTATTCTAGCAGCTTTTAAACACAACCTCTCCCAAGTTCACATCCATCATAACATTTAGTTTTCTTTCCCCTGTCTCCAACTAGCACATAAATTCAGTGCGAATCAGAGTTTAACAACTAAAATTCTTTTCTGGTCTCAAAATTATTAGACAACAATAAGAGCAACTTAACTTACAGTGCTGTACTTCATCCCATTTTTTCCAAAGTCCTGCAAAACAATATTAACTGCAATACAGCACTATAACTCAGAATCCCACATTCAAGCCTCAATTGAGTACAATATCATTTCAAACTTTTTTTTTTTTAATCAGAGGATTCCCCCACAAAGTTACTCTGATGTGTAAGGATGCATCCTAAGTGGGAGCAAGGTGGTACTTTAGTAGCGGAACTGGTTCCCATTTTGTAATTATGTCCCCAAACAAAATTCTTTTGGTAACAAATATAAATATGCAAACTAAAATATCGAGCTCAGATACGCAAACCAAACACCAAGTTCAAATATGCAGATGGATCACAGTTACACTTATTCAAGACAATATCTCGATTTTGGCATTGCGCCTTTGAACCGCTCACTGCTCAGCAGGTGGAGACACCGCTGGGCGTCCCTGACAAAACAGGTCAGAGTGGCTGGAGCCCCATCGGCACCCGCCCCCGCTGCCCTGGCAAGCTGGACTGGGCACGGCTTTTATTAGTGCCCCATCTGGGGTGCTATGACTGTTATCCCAAACCAGGATTCTTTATCCGGTGTGTGTACAAAAGAGCCAAATCCAGCACATCGAGATGAGACACAGCCTATCACAGAGTTGCGCAAGTCTGGATGCTGGAATAAAACTAGCATGTTAGAAAGAAAAGTAACAGCTATCACACACACAATTTTATAACCACATTCACACAGTAAAGAACAAAGTTACTCATGGTCTTCTGTATTATCACAAAAAGCACATTTTGAGTCCATGGATTCTCATGATTTAACAGTCTGTGAACTTACTGTACCATATAACAGGCAAAGATGTATTAAAACTGTAATATGCTTATACAGATATGTACAAAGAAAACTGGTTAATAAAGAAAACATCTGTGACTGCTGTGTTATCAGTTATTTTTTTTATTTTTTCTCTCTTTTTCTCCTTTTTTAAATTTTTTTTTTTCCTTGTTTTTTTTTCTTTTTTTCTTCTCACTTTAAAAACAACATTAATTGCAACAAAGTGTTATACTTAAAGGTACTTAAGGGTTCTATTCTGCGGCCAGTTTTCCCAATCATCTAACTTATACAGCAGCCACCACTGATTTAGATATTTCACAAGATCCACTTTCCTCATATTTCCAAGTGCTTTCCTATATTTTAAAACACCTCTCAATACTGATTTTTTAGGAACATGACTGAAAACAGTAATTTCCGACTCCATCTTGTAAGTAAAAACCATGAGAAGAGGGAGGGAGTGGAGGAAGCACAGGGCTGCGAGTGGGAAATGTGGGGAGAAGGTTTATGATGCACTTACACAATCAATACCACAAAGAAGCAACTGTAACAACAACCAGTGAAACAACTCACATTCCTGACAAGCTGCTTGATTTTCGGAGTGGCAACACACAGAAACACATAATATGTACTGTAAAACTCGCAGATAGCACGTTGATAGCAAACATTAGCATTCTCTTCTGCTAATTTCAACACCAGTGCATCCTTAGCTTCTAAGTTTTCAACCTGCTTATTGATGGCCTCTTGAAGATGGTCAATAAACTGCATGTAATTCTCACTGGGACCCTGATTAATAGCTGTAAATGATTTGGCTGCTTTGTGGTTTCAGGCACCTTTATCATAGCTTGATATGCAAGGTCTGCTGACAGCCTCAGGATTTCAGAAACTAATCGTGCCTGTAATTGTGGTGTGCCAGTTAGTGTCTCTTCCAAGAGCTGGGGGATACCCGCCCTTTTCAACAGATTCCCATTGTTTCATCCTAAATGATCTATAGCTGTTACATTGCATAGGTCTAATTTTGTTTGCATCTTTCATGGTTTTTATCTGATCTTGGGGCAACACATACACATACTCCTTTTCCTTTTAAATTTTTAAGAGAATGCTGCAGACCCTCATCCTCATCATCAGATAACGTGAACTTGAACAGTGCTGGAGAATCATTAGGAACAGGAGGGTTCGGAACAGTGCACATTTTTCTTCCAAATCTAGCCCAGGGAAGCCATCCCCCACCGCTGCCTCTGCCTGTTCCCGTTGCTCTTTTAATCCTCTCAAAGTCTCTAGCAACAAGTGCCATGTCGTTACCAGTTCAGTTGTTTCTTTGGTTCCTTGGGTAGTGCTTTGCCTCATAGTAACATCTTTCATAAAGTCAGTTCCAGAAGGCTAACACCCCGCTTCTTCAGAAGCAACCTTCATGTAAATAATATAGTACCCTCTTCTTTAGAGAGGTTCTCTCCCATGTTCACAGTGGCTCACCTAACGCTCCAGGTGTTGGTGACTCTTCAACGATCCGGATCTACGGCAGCTCTCCCCGCTGCTCTCTCAGCTGCACCGGGCTCCGTCTCCACGGCTCAACACCAGCTGTCACTGGTTTCAAAAAAACGGCCTTTTAGAGCAATGTGTTCACTTTGTGATTCAATAGATTCATTATTCTACCAAAGGTTTTAAAGAATACGCAACTGAAATCAAGAACATGTTGTTCTCCAGCAAAGGGAGGTTCCTTCCCCAGAAGTGTTAATTGTGGTTGTCCTGGTTTTGGTAAAAAACAAGTTTCTCTTTTAGTGAATTTGCCTGTCAGCTAAAGCTGCATTTAGCTGCATTTTCCTGAAGAACCAGACACATGTTTTGGTAAACCTAGCACTGGAATGCGAAGTTATTGATAAGCACGGATGGACATCTCACGAGAGGGACAACGAGAAACTGGTGACCAAGAAACTGACCAACTGTGTATAACATCCCATTCACGTGAATACTTCATATAAAAGTGGGAGATCACGAGGATCTCGTCCCTTTTTCCTTATGGCCGACATTAGGAAAGGACCTTGCGAGTCGTCCCTGTGAACTGAGGCCTAGTGACAGACTGAATCCAGCTCCGGTTGGCTGCAGAGTCCAGTCCAGGACTTTGGTGGCCGGCTCTGCAGTTGCTGAGACATTCAAGATTGGTTTTGTATATTTTGTATTATTTTCTCTATTTTATCAGTAGCATTAGTAAAACATCTTTAATTTTTCCAACTCTCTTCTCTCTGTTCTTCTTTCCCTCCCGATCGCCTGTCCTGAGCGGGAAGGGGGAGAGGGAGGGGCAAAAGGGGGAAGTGGGGGGGAGAGGGGGTTAACAGTACACCTGCCAGGGTTTTATTGTCACCCCGCAATCTAACCCTCGGCAGTGGTTAAACACACTGGCTCATTTTGTGGAAGGCAGTGGTTTTTTTCTTTTTTCTTTTTTTTTTTTTTTTACCCTGTCTATGGTCACAGCAATTATGTATCTGACTGAAAAGATGAGGCTGCTTCCCAGGGGGACCTTAAACACCCTTCACTTCAGCAGAGGTGACCCCACTTGTTCAAACCTTTTCTAACCTCAAACGTTTTTCTGAGTCTCTTATGACTCTAAGAGAGGCAGAAACGTGCTGGAATCCACCAGATGCGTTGTAAGAACAAGTGATCCAGGCTGGCAGTAAAAAGCAGAGATCTGAACAAAAGCCCTCGCAAGCTTTTGTAAAACAACAAAACCAACCCAACCTTGAATAGTGTCTTTCTACAGTTCCTTGTGTAGAATACTGTATTTATAGAGATTAATATAGAGTGGTGTACAAGTGTTCATACCTTTCTGGATAGCTGTAACTAGGCTACTGTATAACTGTTACTGCTCATAGGTTCGCAGGCTTTTTCTAACCCTGGTCACTGAGAGAAATTGTGGACGAGCGTTTGGGTTATGTGTGTTTGTTTTTTCAAAGGGAATCAAGGTGGTTTCCAAACCCATTCAGCTCACTGGAGCAGCGCTCCTCTGTAGGGTCATCTCCTTCGTCACACAGCGATAGAAAACTATCGCTGGCTTCCCCTCCACCAATCTCAAAACTTACCACATCTAAAGGGGCCTCCCAGTCCAGAGCTGCTGTCTTGGTGTATCTAAAACCCTGGCAGCTGGCAGCAAAGGTGGAGGTTCCAAAAGGGAGGAGTTAGTCCGTGTCATGTCCTGCTTCACCCCCTGTGCCTCCATTTATTCCTTCAGGAAAACAAAGCCTGACAACCTGTTTGCAGGCCTTTTTAATTAGGCCCTAAAACCAAGTGTCGGGACTTCTAGGAACTTTAAATTTAAAACGTTTGGTTACAAACTGCTTGACATTATCCTTATCAAACCAAAACAACCTACAGAGATGTCGGTGTTGTCAACTGTACAGTTCTTGACAGCTTTGATAGAATTATTGCGCGTTACAGGACGGAAAGGCAACTTGCCTGGATATTTTTTCATGTGGGGAGCCAACTTGTCTCTTTTTTCAGATGGCTCTGCCGTGGGCACCAGGTGCAGCTGGGTCATTGCTCTCTGACAGCTCCTCTCCTTTCCTCCTCAGCTCTGGCTTTATGAGCGGCAACCCTGAGCTGTTTGAAGCGCTGTCGAGCACGGCGATGCTTGAGACGTTGGCAGGACGCTCGGCGTGGCCTTCAAAAGTAGAACATGTGTGAACCGCTGAGCATCCAGCGTGTTGTCGGACGTCACTGTGGGCAGGAGCAGCACATTCGTCAGCACAGCTCTGGTTTTCCCAGCCCTTCCTCTTCTGACCTTTCATGATCCTCCTGAAGCAGTTTCTCCATGAACACCTTGGCTGGAAACGCCCCTGGTGTTCCTCACGGTTCTCCCCATGTTGGGCTGGGGGCTGGAGAGGGAATGGACAGACACGCTGGGGAGTTTTATTTAACTTTGTTTTCCCTAAAAAGAGCAGTAGCAATTTATTAAAAACTACTTGACACCAGAGCTGGGGCTTGGGCTTTTTTTTGTGTGTGTGCGTGTGTGTTTTTTTCTTTTAGTTGACTCAAGAAGTGAGTTATTAATAGTACAAGGGGTTTGGCGGTTTCAGGGGCGGGAGGGAAAAAAATAAGAATTAAAATGTAATGAAGTAAACAAATGTGTTCATTTCAGAGCAGATATGGCCTCAGTCGAGCTGACTGTTCTTTCACCTGTAGATGTATGTGTGTAGGTACAGTTTTCCATTTACCTCCACCTACAAGATCCGGTGGTTGCCCAGCGGTTCCACATCTGACAGGTGCTGGTTTTCCCGTCTATGCTTTCAGCTCCTTGGCAGGTTTTGTCTGGGCTTTGCCCTACTCAGAACTAACTGTGTTTTGAAAAAGTAGGAGCCAGTGCAAACACTTCTCTGTTTTTCTGATATTTTCGCCGTTCCTGTGCAGCGCTCGTGGCTCCGCTCGTCAGGGCCGTCCCTGCGGAGCCTCTGGCGGGTTTGGCACTTGCAGCCCCTACGCGGAGCCGCCTCGTGTGGGGTCACGCGTGAGGCTGTAGCTCTGGAAAATGAAATGCTGTCAGCAGAACCCTACAGGGATGTTTGCTCGGCTGCTTCTTGAATCATCATGGGCTTGTTTTCTTTTCTTTTATTTTTTTTTTTTCTCCTTTTAGTGTGGGTTTTTTCCTCTGCTGTGGAGCATCAGAGTAAAGCCCCCAGAGCCCCAGCTGGTGGAAACCAGCCCAGTGAGGGGTGACAGACCCGCGGAGCCAGGAGCAGGTTTCCCCAGTGTCAGTAGAAGTTCAGCTGCAAAGGCAGCTGCTCACAGAAAGGTCACAGACAGGGCTGATGCAGATCATTGTTTCTAAGGCTGTCGCCATAACCTGACAACTGTCCGTGCTTTTAAGACAGGAGAAGTGCTCTTGTACCCTCAGTATGGCAATGTGAAATTCCTGGCGCACAAACAGATTGTATTTATCAGAGGGAAATGGATTAAGGTTGTGTTGTTGCATTTTGTCTCCCTGGGTAGTTTAAGTGTTAAAGAAAAAAAAAAAAAAAGGCAAGAGGCAGCTTAAATTCAGGGTCATCTTTATTTTGCCTTCGCTGTTGTAACACGAGAGGCCCTTTGGTGACAAAGGCTGTGGCTCCGGGACTCTGGGTGTGACTTTGGGCTGGTTCAGGACTCTCTCTCCATGTTCACTGGGATGTGAACTCCAAACGTGTCTGTTGTGTGCAGTGGGTTGAAAAAAACCCAACAGGGTCATGGTTGTGAGGCCAAGAGGAAAAAATGCCGTGATGGAGACAATGGGGAAAAGATGGAAATTCCCAAACAATTTTTTCTTTGTGTGAACTTGATGCAGAATCCCTGAGAGAAGCAGCAGCTGCCTCCCAGCAGCTTCAGGAACTAAAGCCAAAGTGCCCCAGTGGTGGGAGCTGAGAGGTCGAGGAGTTAAAATGGGAACGGGGATGGAGAGAGTGATGGGAGGGAAGGGAAGGGAAGGGAAGGGGGTGAGGGGGAATGAATCCCATGGCTGCCAGGAGTGATGAAAAGATATTAAGAGCAGACACAGATTAATGGGAAAAGTTTACATATTTTTAATAGAAACATTGAATGCTATATAAAGATTAAATATAATACAAAGATCAAATACACTAACTCCAGACAAAAATTAGTGGAAAAAAGTTTACATATTTATTACAGAAACATTAAATATTATATAAAGATTATATATGATACAAAGATAAAACATTAAAATATATTAAGACCAGACAAAAAATAGTGGGGAAAAGTTTATATACATATTCTATAAATATTAAATATTATACAAAGCTCAAACATTATATAAAGATCAAATATTAAAATATATTAACTACAGACAAAATATCACAGGAAAAAGATTTTATACTTATTATATAAAAATTACATATTATACAAAGCTCAAACAATATATAGAGATCAAATACTATATCAACATTAAATATCACACAAAGCTCAAACAAGATAAAAAATTAAAATACAGTAACTCCACACAAAAATTGGTGGGAAAAAGTTTATATGCTTCTCATATAAATACTAAATATTATTCAAAGCTCAAACATTATAGAATATTATCTATATAAATATAATGTAAATATTTTAAAATATCTTTGATAGAAAACCTTTCAGCTCAACACAGACACACAGGCCCTGAGGGAGCAACACGCCCCTGACAAAGGCACCAGCCAGACATCGACGCAGCTTCCGCTGAAACGTTGCAAACTGAACTCAGTTGTCACTTGTAGCTCCAGCAAAGGCTCAGGCTCCGTTTCCCCATGTGCACCGCTCCGCACCACTACCACTGCAGGTGTTGTTTGGCTCTTGACCACTGATGGCACATGACAGAGAGCTCCGTTCCAGCCTCCGAGATGCTCACAGTTGGATCCGGATCCCCCCACCTGCTGGAACACTGCATGGCAGCCAAGTTCTCATCGCTCTCCTCCCTGGCCTGAGTCTCCCTCACCATGGGACTCTGCTGAACCTCCAGCATCCCCGGCTTGCAGGTCTGGGGGGTGCTGGGCTGCCCAGGCTCCTCCTTTGCACCTGCCCCGTGGCTGAAGCTTTTCTCCTCAGCGTGAAATCTGAATTGGCCTGGGTGTTCATGGTGTAGAACATGTTCACCTTGGGTGGGATCACCAGCTCTGCAGGAGAGGGAGCAGAGCGAGCGTTAATTTGCGCAACACTCAGGGAGGGCTTTTCAAGCAGCAGCAGCAGCAGAGTTCTGCTTCCCTACCTTTGTCCTCAGAGATGATCTGTACAAGCTCGTAATGCTCAGCTGAGCCAGAGCCCAGGTTGTGCTTCTCCATGGCTCCCTGGATGACAGCAGGAGTGTTCTCTTGGTTAGTGAGCTGGAAAGAGAGAGTTGCAATGAGAGCTTCTGCTTTATTCTCCCTCTAATGACTGAATAATTAGTAAAGGCCTGTCTTTCTGCAGACTGGTTGGCCCTGGAAAAGATTTCAGAGGACTGAAAAATTACAACGTGTCGGTAACTAAGTCGTAGATTCTGCCAGATACTAAAACACGTTCTTTGTGACACGTGGTGGTTCTTTTAGTTCAAGACAACAGACGCTGTTCTAGAAGAGGCAGCAGTAAATCACAGCCTCTGCTCTCCTGAGCAGCCACTTGGAGAGGCGAGACCTTGTTCTCAGCAGCCACCAAAGTCCACAGCAATAGCTGCCCCAGCTGCTGTTTGCAGACATCCATTAATCCGCAGTCTCCTGTGCTAAACACTTTCTTGGACATCGTGCAAAGATTTTGGGCCTTGTAGCTGGGGTTACTGTCTGCCGGAGAGTGCTGTGCATGTGGAGCAGACAAAGGGCTCCCTCCAGAGCCTTGGGCAGTCAAAAAGAAGATTTGGCTCACCAGCAGCCATATTAATCAGGCCCTTGGGGAAAGGCTCTTTGCAATTTGGGGATCTCAGACCGTTAAAATCCTGAGGTAGCTAAATGTGCTAAGAACTGCCTCCCATGCCTTTGTTCCTCACAGGCCCTGAGGGACCTGAAGCGCTTGCTCAGCAGCTGAGTCTCTGTCGGGCACCGGCAGAGATCTGTGCCACAGCCCGGCACAGCCTTGTGCTCCCCCAGCTGCTGGCCTGGCACTGCCAGAGTCCCCGGTGGAACCAGCACCCGAGGAAGCACCTGAACGCTGGTTGCTGCTGGTCTGGTGACCTTCGCTGCAGAGAGAAGCTGCGTCGTTCAAGGGTTCGTCAGCTTCCTCACGTGCAGCTCCTGGTTCCCAAAACCAGCTCCTGGGGAAGCTTCTGCAGGGCCGTGGTGACGCGTGGAAACAACTGTACAACCTATAAAGTCATAAAACTTTACAACTCACAAAGTTATAAAGCAGGTATGTTTATTTCGACGTCGGGTGCAAGGGGGATCGTTCCACCATTCAGGCACACCTTTTAACAATAAGACGTGTGCTTAAATACAGTAAGGTGTTACATATTCATAATGACCCCAGGAATGTCTGTACATATTCATAACCTTTCCCCGCTT
Source organism: Streptopelia decaocto (assembly GCF_964273445.1). Classification (NCBI taxonomy): domain Eukaryota; kingdom Metazoa; phylum Chordata; class Aves; order Columbiformes; family Columbidae; genus Streptopelia; species Streptopelia decaocto. The sequence goes on along the minus strand of NW_028116439.1, from coordinate 235,238 downwards.
CTTATTAAAACGAGTCCCAGGTAATAATTTCCATAGTCTCCTCCTTGGCACTGCCCTGTTGCACCTGCGCAGTGCCACTTGGTGAATTTGAGGGGGGGTCTTTGGATGAAGGCTCCTTCAGCTTCATCACAGTGAACTTTTTACCTTTGGCTCATTATGTTGAATTGGCTGGAACCCAAGCTGCCAAGCCGATTGAAACCAGACTGGCGCCCCCTTTTGCTGTAAATCTTCGTTATCTTGTCTCCTCACGTTTACAGCTGGGTGCTGTAAAACTTCTGATCTTGGCATTCGACGAAGTTCTGTTTTTTCTTAACATAATTGGTTACATAAAGCTCTAAAGGAGGCACCCTTAAAGTGTTAGTTAGTTATTCCCTCTATTGGTGGCACCGTGTGTCACCGCTCACACCCCAGAGCTGAGCGGAGACACAACAGGCGGCGCTGGCAGAAGGGCAGCAGCTGCAGATCCGGCACTTGCTCAAAATGCTTCACTTGGAATTGTTGATCAAATACAAACTTCAGTTTCATGACTAGAAGCTTTCAGAGATGCTGTTTTCAAACCTCTCATTTATACCCCACTCCACATGTTTTGCTTTGTAACATTTGTCGTTTTCCCTTTCAGGGAGGTTTGATCAGTGAATAGGTGTTTCCAAAACTAAAAGCACAGTTTAAGTAATTTGGGGTGAAAACATCACCCGCAATCACAGCATTTTGCTGTACCACACCAGCCACCAGGATGCTCTTGTAGACGTTGCCACTTTCGTTGTCCGGGTGATGCAGCTGCCTCCATTCTGCTGGTTGTAACCTGGAGGCACTGGAGGCGCTTTTGTTGAGGTGTCACGGAGTCGGAGCATTTCCCAGAGCAGTTCTCAGAGCACTTGTCATGGGATGGCAGCACGGGATTTGAGATAGAAAAAAGTGTGAATAGAGAGAGCTATGTATAATTACTATGTGTTACATGATCAGTCTAAATATTATATGAATCCATATATATACACTCATACCTGTATACATACCTTCTATATATTAAGTGTAAATAGATATATTCGTAATTGTATATATGTCAAAAAATGTAAATCTGAAAATATATTTAAGTGTCAAAATTGAAGTTTAAACATACTTCAGTGTAATTAAATATTGTATACAGGTATAAAAAGATATAGAAGTAAAAGTATGTAAATATGTGTATGTCAAAGTAGATATATATTAAGGTGCAAACAGGTAATATATAAACTAGATATATTCCCTAAATATGTATATGTAATAAGATATATAAGACTAAATGTCAGTGACACATAAGGTTTTTAAATGCAAAGAAACCCTGTTTAGGGGAAGCATTTCAAACCTCAAAATCTCAACCTCACCTCAAAATATCTCTCAGAAGAAAAGATACAAAAACACTTTCAAAAGCTGCCTGTTCTCCCTTCTCCTTTTCCCATTTTTCTCACCCTGATTTGGGGCTGATTCCCCCAAATGGGGATTTTCCCCTCTGTGGCTGTGCACACAGGATGGGAGCCACCCCGGCAGCACAAAAATACTCCAAACACCCTGATTTTGGGTGTGCAACGGAGGGAAATTAAAAAAAAAAAAAAGAAGAATTTGAGGCTCCTGGTAAATCAAACTCTTCCTGGATGTGTGCAGCTGGAAAGCAAAATTAACCACATTTTGATGTACTAAACCAAAAGCATGTTGTGAAAAAGTGTGAAAACCTCTCAAAATTAGATATTTTGGAAAAGTAAAAAAAAAATAATCTGTATTATGGACAGGCACACCACCCCCCCCCGCCCCCTTTTGGGGCAAATACAGAGCGCAATGCCCGCAGTTGCAGGGGCATTGCTGGGGATGATTTGGTGTGGATTCTCTGTTGTGGGTCGGTTCTCCAGAGTGGATTTTCCACTGCGCGTTGTCCCAGGTGAGTCGTCTGCTGCGGATGGTCCCAGGTGGGGGTGTCTCTGCCCCACCCTAAATGGTTTCTCTCCAAATGTGCCCCGTGTGGGTTTTTTCCCCCATGAGACGCGCCCCCCCACCCCCCCCGGCTCTTGTGTCTTCACTCCCTCCTCTGTCCCTTCCAGCCCCCCCACTCCACGCTGCCCCCCCATAGCCCCTCTGTCTGCCGACCCCCGGGGCACCTGCACCCCCTTAAACTGCCCATTGTCTCCCCCCTGCACTCTGTCCTCCCCATCCACTCGCTTCTCTGCAGCCCAGCCCCACCGCAGTTGTTTTCCTGGGAAGATATATTACTATTTATATATATATATATATTTATACACATATATTTTTTTTCTCTCTCTATATATGATATATATTTATATAGATACATTTATGTATATTTTTAATATATTTATATATATATATGCATTTATACATGCAGATGAAGCACCCAAGGGCTCAAACGAGCTGCCGGGAAAAAGAATAAATTGGCAGATTACAGATTATACTGCTAGACAAGCTTCTAAAAAGACAGAGACAGATATGAAGCTAATGGCTGCCTCCTCGAACCAGCATCAGGAAACTATTCCTTGTAGTGTGTTATGGGAAATTGTATTAGAATACAACAAAACTAATTAGCGAGCTCATGCTCTATACCAAGATTCGATTAAAAGGTAAGAGTGAATTTATATACTATTTAGAAACAAGTGACCCAGCAATGTGAAATATGTCTGGAAAACAATCTTAGTACTGTAAATGGGGTACAAATAAGAACAATTGGAAAAGAGAAATGTACCAGGACAACACTGGGAAATAGATTTCTCCAAACTCCCTAGAAAAGAGGGGTATCGGTATTTGCTGGTGTTAACAGGTCCCTTCTCAGGTTGGCCAGAAGCATTCCCCTGTCGAGCTAGTAAAGTCAGAAAAGTAACTAAAGCTTTGTTAAATGAACTTATACCCCGATTTGGGGTACACTCTGATAGAGGCCACATTTTGTTGCACAGCATTAGAGACGGATGGGCAGTTGCAAACTCCCTACAAGCCTTAAGCAAGTGGGCAGGTAGAAAAGAAAATGAAACATATAGTGAAACAGCAGTTAAATAAACTTTGTCAAGAAGCTAATTTGAAGTGGAATCAAGCACCACCTTTAGTGCTGCTCAGAATTCGAGTGAAATCTTGAGCCAAGGAAAACTTAAGTCTTTCTGGTTTTTTTTTGTAATTCCTCCGTCTCTGTCCTGCAGCCCATTGCTATTTTTTTCCTCTCCTGCCCCTTTGTCCTGCTCCTTGTCCTTTTTTCTCTGGCTGCGTTCTGCCCCCCATACTTTTTCCCCTTCCTCGCTCCATCTCTCAGTCCTGCTCCCTGCCCACCCCCGTTCCTGTTTCTCTGCCCTTCTCCTTGACTTTCCCCTCGTTTCTCTGCCCCGCTGCCTCTTTTTTTGTTTCTCTGTTGGTCTGCCCCGCTCCCTGTCCTGCGCTCCGGCGCCCGCTTCTCCTTCCTCTGTCTCTCCTGCTGCCCACCCTAGGATTTTTCCCCACCGTCTCTGTCCCGCTTCTTGTCCTTGTTTTTGGCCTCTCCTTCCCTTTGCCCCGCCTCCCTGATCGTTCCAGGGCGAGGAAGGGAATCCTGGCTACGCTCAGGCTTGGGGAAATGTGTGTCGGTATGTGTGTCTGCCCCCTGCGCGGCTCTGGGAAGGCGCGTTCAGGGCAGCTCAGGCTGCCCGCGGGGCAAGAAAAGGGGCCGGGGGGCTGACGAAAAGCGCCCGCGCTGCGGGACCCGGGGGCGCTGCGGGACCGCGCTCGGTGCTGCCGTCTGGTGGCCACAGCCCGGTACTGCAGCGGGGGGAGCGGCGCCCCCTGCCCGTGCCGGGGAGCGGGGGCGGGAGGCGCTGCCGCTGCGGGCGGGGCCTCCCCGTCGGAAAGCGGGGGGGACAGGGGTCGGACGAGCCGCCGGGAGAAAAAGAGGAATAGAAAAGAAACAGAAAAAGAAATGAACTAGAACTAGAATAGAAATAGAAGTATATGGGGGGGAATAGAAAGAGAAGAAAACGCCGCGCCAAATATGCAAACGGATGCAATTATATATATACATTTCTCTCTATATAAATGTCTATATATTGTATATTTCTATATATATTTATACACATATTTATATGTTTATATTTTGTCATATTTTTTATCTTTATTATATGTATGTTTTTATATATGTATTCATATATGGAAACAGAGCACCTGAAGGCTCAAACTGGCCGCCAGGAAAAAGAAATAGAAATTGAAATAAAGAACTAGAAATGGAAACAGACATTAAATAGAAGAAAAAGCCACGCCCAATATGCAAATCACCTCGAGGTTCCAGGAGTGGGCGGAGAGAACGCGAACGGGGATGCAGAGCGGGCCAATCAGGTCGCGCGAGAAAGCTTGGGGGCGGAGCGGAGCGCCGCACGGGGGAAACGGGGAGGAGTGATAGGCGGGGAGAATAGAAATTAAGGTGTGTAGCCGGCCAATCAGGTTGCGGAGAGGGAAAAGAAGGGGCGGGTGGCAGGAGGAGGGGATGTCTCGAGGGCTTGTCCACCCCCACATCCTGAACTCCGAAACCCGGCACCCCCAGATACTTCACCCCCAGATCTTCCCCTAAACCCTGAAACCCCAAATGCTGCACCCCCAAATCTTGCATTCCCAAAACCCCTGCAACCCCAAATCCTGAATTTACAGATCCTGCACCCCCAGGTTCTGAACCTCTAAATTCTGCACCCTAAAAGCCCTGCACCCCCAAACCCTCTGCCCTAAACCCCTATACCCTAAATCCTGTCCCCCCAAGCCCTGCACCCAAATATCGTCACCCCAATTTTGCACTCAAAACCCAGCACCCCCAAATCCCGCACCTCAATATCCTTCCTCCAAACCCACAAATCTTGCAAACCCAAAACCCCATACCCTTAAACCTTGCACCTTTAACGATTCACCCCAAAACCTGCACCCCCAAACCATGTACCCCCAAACACTACACCCCCAGATCCAACTCTGCACCCTCAAATCCTGCCCACCAAACCCCTGCCCCACCAAACCCTGCATGTCCAAATCTCACACTTCCAGATCCTTCCCCCAAAACCCTACACCTGCCAACCCTGCACCTCAAAATCCTGCCCGCCCAAACTTTGCACCCCCAAATCCTGCACCCCATAAAACTGCACCTCAACTCCTTCGCCCAAATCCTGTGCCCCCAAAACCTGCAACCCCAAATGCTGCAACCCTGAATCCTCCACCCCACGTCCTGAACTCCCAAATCCTGTTCCCCCAAAGCTCTGCACCCCAAAATCCTGCCCTACTAAAGCCTTCACCCCAAACCCTGCACCCCCAGATCCTTCCCTCTCAAACCTTGCACCCCCAAATCCTGACCCCCAAAGCCTGCACTCCCAAATCTGCACCCTCAGTTCCTTAAACACGTAAACCCTGTACGCCCAAACCCTCTACTCTGAAATCCTCCACCCCCAGATCCCTCACCCCAAAACCCTGCTCCCCAGAATCCTGAATGACCCAATCGTGCACCCCCAAATCCTGCCCCCTTAAGATCTGTACCCATAAATCCTCTACCCCCAGACCCTGCACCCCAAACGATGCACTTCCAAACCTTTCATCTGAAAATCCTGTACCCCCAAATCTTGCACTCCCAGATCCTTCCCTCCCAAATCCTGCACCCCAAAACCCTGCTCAATGGATAACCCTTCACTCCAGGTGTGGCACCCTGAAATCTTGCACCCCAAAACACTGTTCCCAAGGCCCTGCAACCCCATATCCTGCATCCCTATAACCCTTCACCCCAAATTCTTCTCCCCAAACCCTGCAGCCCCAATTCATCCATCCTCACATCCTGAATCCCCAAACCCTGCACCCCTAAACCTTTAACCCCCAAATCCTGCATTCTTAGATCCTGCCCCCCACCAAGCCCTGCACCCCCAAATCCTGCCCCCAAACCCTTCACACCAAACCCTACACCCCAAGATCCTTCCCTACCAAACTCTGCCCTCCCCAGATACTGGAACCCCGGATCCTGCACCCCAAAACGTGCAGCCCAAACTGTGAACTCCAAAAGAATGCACCCTAAAATCCTGCCCCGCGACCCCTGCACCTTAAAACCCTCTACTGCAAATCCTGCAACCCCGGGTCCTGAAAGCCTAAACCCTGCAGCTGGAAACCTTCACCCTGAAACCCTCCACTGTCAAATTCTGCCCCCCTAAGCCTGCCCCCCCAAAACATGCACCCTAAATCTGCACTTTCAAATCCTGCACCCCGAAATTCGGCACCTCAATATCCTGCACCCAAAAACCGTGCAGTCAAAATGCTGCTCCTCAAATCCTGCAGCCCTGTCCTGGCTTTGTTAAAAACAAGTTTCTCTTTTAGTGAATTTGCCTGTCAGCTAAAGCTTCATATCAGCTGCATTTTTCTGGAGAGTCAGATCCATGTTTTGGTGAACACAGCAATGGAATGTGAAGTTATTGATAAGCACAGATGGAGATCTCGCGAGAGGGGCAACAGGTGACCCAGAAACTGACCAAACATCCCATTCACGTGAATACTTCATATAAAAGTGGGAGATCACGAGGATCTCGTCCCTTTTCCTTTCTGTTTATGGCCAACATTATCAGAGGACTTTGTGAGTCGTCCCTGCGAACTGAGGCCAGTGAGAGACTGAATCCAGCTCCAGTTGGCTGCAGAATCCAGTCCAGGACTTCGGGTGCCGGCTCTGCAGTTGCTGAGACATTCAAGATTGGTTTTGTATATTTTGTATTATTTTCTCTATTTTTATCAGTAGCATTAGTAAAACACTTTTAATTCTTCCAACTCTCTTCTTCCCTCTCGATCGCCTGCCCTGAGTGGAAGGGGGGAGAGGGAGGGGCAAAAGGAGGAAGAGTGGGGGGGGAGAGGGGGTTAACAATACATCTGCCAGGGTTTTATTGCCACCCCGCAATCTTAACCCTCGACAAGCCCAAAACCATGCACCCCAAATCCTTCACCTACTGCACCCCCAAGTCCATAATCACCAAACCATGTACCCCTTAATCCTCCACCCACAGATCCTGCCCCCTCATATTCTGCATCCCCAAACCCTGAACACTAAAACCCTGTACCCCAAATCCTACCCCCCCACAACCTGCAGCCTAAAATCCTGCACCCCCAAAACCTGCACCCCCAGATCCTTCCCCCCAAACCCTGCACCCCCAAACCCCTGCACCCTCAAATCCTGCACTCTCAAATCCTGCACCCCCCAAAACATGCACCCCCAAACCATTCACCCCCAAACACTGCACCCCAAAATCATCCATTCCCAAACCCTGCGCCCTAAAACCCTGCATGCCCAAATCCTGCAATCCCAAAGCCTGCACCCCAAAATTTTTCAGCCACAGATCCTTCTACCCAACACCATACACCCACAAATCCTTTCCCCCAAACCCTGCACCCCCAAAACCCTGCATCCCAAAACTTTGCACCCCAAAAACCTAACCACCCCAAAGCCCTGCAGACCCAAATGCTGCCCCCCCAACCCTGCCCCCCCCCAAACCCTGCTCTGCTAAGTCCTTCACCCCAAAGACCTGCACCCCTAAATCCTGCCCTGCCAAACCCTGCACCCTAAACCCCTTCACCCCAAGATCCTGCTACCCTAAACTCTGCACCCCCAAATCCAGTTCCCCAAAACACTGCACCTGCAAACCCTAGCCCCCTAAAAGCCTTCACCCCTTAACCCTGCACCCCCAGATCGTGACCCCCTGAACCCTGCACCCCCAAACATCGCACCCCTATATCCTGCACCACAGATCCTGCACCCCAAACCCTGCACCCCCAAATCTTCCCTCACCAAGCCCTATGCCCTAAAGCCCTGAACCCAAAAAACCTGCACCCTAAATCCTGCAGCCCCAAATCAGACACCCCACATCCTGCCCCTTCAAACCCTGCAGTCCCCAAATCCTGCATCCCCAGACCCTGCCACCCCAAATCCTGCACCTTAAAAGCCTGGACACCCAAACCCTGAACCCCCAAACCCTGCCTTCCCCCAAACTTGCAGCCTTAGATCCTTCCCCCAAAAACCTGCACCCCAAATCCTTTCCCCAATCATTGCAAACCCAAACCCTGTACTCCCAGGTTCTGAAACCCCAAACCTTGCACACCCAATTCTGCCTCCCCAAATCCTGCAACCCCAAACCCATTTTCCTTGAAATTCCCCAAAACCTCCACCCCTTAATCTTTCACCATCAGATCCTTCCCTGTACACCCTGCACCCCAAAATCCTGCATGCCCAGATACTGAACATGCAAAACCTGCACCCACAACCCTGCACCCCAAGTCCTTCCCCAAAATGCTGCATGCCCTAAATGTGCAACCCCAAATGCTGCACCCCAAAATCCTGCCTCCTAAAACCTTGCACCCCCAAATGCTGCCTCCTACAACTCTGCACCCCCAAATCCTGATTCCTACAACTCGGCACCCCCAAATCATTAAGCCCATAATCCTGCACCCCTGAACTCTGCTCCCCCAAACCCCACACTCCAAAACCTTGCACCACTAAATCCTACACTACTAAACCCTTCACCCCAAAACACTGCACCCCAATATCCTGCACCCCCAGATTCTTCTCTCAAAACCCCTGCACCTCAAAACACTGCACCCCCAAATCCTGCCCCCCCAAATAATGAGCCCCCAAACCTTGCACCCACAAACCCTGCACCCCCAGGCCCTGTAAACCCAAAACCTACACCCCCAAATCCCTTAACCCCCAAACCCAGCAACCCCAAACCTTGTACCCCCAGATCCTTCCCCCAACACCCTGCATCCCCAAAACCTTACACCCCCAAGCCCTGCACCCTCAAATCCTGCACCCCAAGATACTGCTACCCAAAACCCTGCATACCAGGATCCTGCCCCCCAATCCTGCACACCCAAATCCTGTACTCCAAAACTTCCCCTGGCCCTGCACACCCACAGCCTGCACTCCAAGTTCCTGAACATGCAAACCCTGCACCCCCAAACCCTCACCCCAAAGTCCTGCACCCCCAAATCCTGCCCTATCAAACCCTTGACCCAAAACCCCTGCACACCAAGCTCCTGCTACCTTAAACTCTGCATACCAAACCCTGCACCCCCAAATCCTTCCCCCAAAAACAACGCATCACCAAACCCTGCAGCCCCACACTCTGCACCCTCAAATCCTTCAGCCCCATGTCCCAAACTCCCAAACCCTGCAACCCATAACCCTGCACCCTCAAATCTTGCACCCCCCCAAAAAAAACCCAGCACCCCAAACCATTCTCCCCAAAATCCTGCCCCCCAAATCCTGCAATCCCAAAACCTGCATCCTAAACTCTGGCCCCCAAACCCTGTACCTCCAAGCCCCTGTACCCTCAAACCCTGCACCCCAAATCCTGCACCCCGAAGTCATACACCCCTGTCCTGGTTTTGTTAAAAACAAGTTTCTCTTTCAGTGAATTTTGCCTGTCAGCTAAAGCCCTCATATTAACTGCATTTTCCTGGAGAACCAGACACATGTTTTGGTAAACACAGCAATGGAATGCAAACTTATTGATAAGCATGGATGGACATCTCGTGAGAGGGGCGACGAGAAACAAGTGACCGAGAAACTGACCAACTGTGTATAACATCCCATTCATGTGAATACTTCATATAAAAGCGGGAGATCACGAGGATCTCGTCCCTTTTGCCTTTGCTTTTCCCCTTTTCCTCATGGCCGACATTAGGAGAGGACCTTGCGAGTCGTCCCTGCGAACTGAGGCCAGTGACAGACTGAATCCAGCTCCGGTTGGCTGCAGAGTCCAGTCCAGGACTTCGGGTGCCGGCTCTGCAGTTGCTGAGACTTTCAGGATTGGTTTTGTATATTTTGTATTATTTTCTCTATTCTTATTAGTAGCATTAGTAAAACATTTTTAATTTTTCAAACTCTCTTCTCTCTGTCCTTCTTTCCCTCCCGATCGCCTGTGCTGAGTGGGAAGGGGGAGAGGGAGGGGCAAAGAAAAAGGGGGAAGTGGGTGGGGAGAGGGGGTTAACAATACACCTGCCAGGGTTTTATTGTCACCCCGCAATCTTAACCCTCGACAGATAATTGGCGCCCAACGTGGGGCAAAGAGAAAGGGGTAAATTTGAAGATTTTTGGCTTTTCTACTGCTCTAACGTACCTTTCAATTTTCTTGGCACGGTGCCAGCTCATAGAGTTGTGATACTCGTGCGTCTGTTTGCTTTGGATATTATTTAGTTGTATTAAGGCAAAGTGAATTACACTGATTTAAAGATGTTATGGCATAAGTTGTATCAGTTATTTTCTATATTGTGCTCACTGATTCCATATCTGTGTTGGGCCTTCTTTTTAAATCGAAGTATTCATTATATAACAACAAAGAACTGGACAATGGTCATGATGATACTGTGTGGTTTGTCACTGGTTTATTTCATTATACTGCAGCCGCTAATGAATTTCTACTCGCTTCTGCTTTACCTTGAAAAACCTCCAGGAGAGATTAAAGAGCAGTATGGCTCTGTGTTTGCTAATTGGTCAAGCGAATCTTTAGAAAGGCTGACTAACAATACTTTCGTTTTTTTGCTAGGACAGTTCGCAAATGTTTTAGAGAGCTTTGAATATCCTTGGAGTTTTGATAGAACTGTGATGGTGTTATCTGGTTTGCTGAATGTGTGTCAGTTTGTGCTTCTGTTAAGAGAAATGGCGTTCAACAGGAGGTTTGCGTCTCTTTTTTGTCCTGAGATTTGCGGCACGTCTTCAGAAGCTTTAGCAAAAAGCTCTCCTGGCCGCTCGAGAAAGAGCAAAACAGCGAAAGCTGCCGCTGCAGCCACTGCCCCCCAACGGCGGCTTCGCAGGCTGAAGCTACAGCTCCTCCGCAGGGTTCCTCTGCCAAGATCGCTGCTGATAACATTACTTCTCCAGCCTCAAAGGCTAACAAGGCAGCCCCCCCTTTCTTCACACACTGGGCACTGTTGCTGCTGTAACCACAGTAACCACTGTGACAGTCATTCAGACTCTGGAAATGAATCAAATGATGGTAAACCCATATCAGCATCAGTTGCCGGTTGTAAGAAAGTCACTAGAAAGACTACCCGTGCAGCAGGTGATGGCACAGGGCCAACATCAACCCAAGGGGCACCATCAGGACAGGGAGGAGATGAAGTGACCACCACTCGGTCCTTTTCTCCAGGTGAGCTGAGAGATCTGCGAAAAGACTTTAGTCGTCGTGAAGGCGAGAATATTTTAACCTGGCTGCTCCGATGCTGGGACAATGGGGCAGGAACAATTGAATTGGAAGGTGGTGAAGCCAGGCAGCTGGGATCTCTGTCAAGAGATTCCACCATTGATAGGGCAATTTCAAGAGAGTCTAATGCCACTGCCCTCTGGACCCAACTCCTGGCAGCTATGAAAGTAAGATTTCCCTACAAGGAAGATTGTATATCCAAGTTAGGGAAATGGAATACTGTGGAGAGAGGTGTTCAGTTCCTGAGAGAATTAGCTGTGTGAGAGATCATCTATTTTGGACCAAACAGCCAAGAGGGGACAGACCCAGATAGAATCAATTGTACACGACCTCTGTGGCGCAGATTTGTACAAAGTGCACCACCTGCATATGCTAAGTCATTGGCAGGAATGGTCTGGTCAGCTGGAGGTGTACAAGATATTACTGAAGTGATTGAGCAGCTCCGGAACTTTGAGGACAGCCTTGCTGGTTCTCTACGGGCTTGTGTCTCTGCTGTGGAGAAACTGTGTGAAAAATCTGATGACCGGTTTGAAAAGCTATTGCAAGAAATCAAAGAACTCAGAGAAGACACACACCATTCACGACCTGCACAAACCTATGTTTCAGCTGTTAGGAAAAGGCGTTTCCAATCTCGAGAGAGAGGACAGAGGCAGCCCACAAAAAGAGGTTCACTGTGGTTCTTCCTACATGAGCAGGGAGAAAACATGAATAAGTGGCATGGAAGACCTACCTCAGAACTTCAAGAACGAGTATGTGAGATCAAAGGAAAAACTCCTAGGAAGGTGGCTGCTCCAGTTTACAAAAGGAGCAGAAGAGATTCTGATGCTCTTGAAGGAACCTCTAATTCACACCCAGAGACTGTGCAAAACAGAAATTAGAGGTGCCCTGCCTCCAACCAGGTGGAGGAAAGGGATAACAGAGTTTATTGGACTGTACAAATACGATGGCCTGGTACAACACACCCCCAGGAGTACAAAGCTTTAGTGGACACTGGTGCACAGTGCACAATAATTCCTTCTAATTATAAAGGAACGCAATCCATCAATATTGTTGGAGTGACTGGGGGATCCCAGGAACTGACTGTTGTAGAGGCTGAAATAAGCCTAACTGGAAAAAACTGGCAAAAGCATCCCATTGTGACTGGTCCAGATGCTCCGTGCATCCTTGGCATAGACTACCTCAGGAGAGGGTATTTTAAGGACCCAAAAGGGTATAGGTGGGCATTTGGTATAGCAGCTGTGTACACTGAGAAAATTGAACAGCTGTCTGATTTGCCTGGTCTTTCAGATGATCCTTCTGTTGTAGGACTGCTGATGGTTGATGATCAGCAGGTGCCAATTGCTACCACGACAGTGTATCGCCGGCAATATCGCACCAACCGAGACTCTTTGATTCCTATTCAGAAGTTGATCCGTCACTTGGAAAGCCAGGGTGTGATCAGTAAGACTCGCTCACCTTTTAACAGCCCAATCTGGCCAGTGCGTAAGTCTAGTGACGAGTGGAGACTAACTGTAGACTATCGTGGCCTGAATGAAGTTACGCCACCACTGAGTGCTGCTGTGCCTGACATGCTAGAACTGCAATTTGAACTGGAGTCAAAGGCAGCTCAGTGGTATGCTACAATTGACATTGCTAATGCATTTTTCTCTATTCCTGTAGCAGCAGAGTGCAGGCCGCAGTTTGCTTTCACCTGGAGAGGCATCCAGTACACGTGGAATCGCTTGCCCCAGGGGTGGAAACACAGTCCTACCATCTGCCATGGACTGATCCAGACCACGCTGGAGCAAGGTAAAGCTCCAGAACACTTGCAATATATTGATGACATCATCCTATGGAGCGACAGAAGTCTTCGAGAAAGGTGAGAGAATAATTCAGATTCTTTTGGATGCTGGTTTTGCCATAAAACAAAGCAAAGTCAAGGGACCTGCACAAGAGATCCAGTTTTTAGGAATAAAATGGCAAGATGGCCGTTGTCAGATCCCAATGGATGTGATCAACAAAATTTAGCAATGTCTCCACCTACTAATAAAAAGGAGACACAGACTTTCTTGGGCGTTGTAGGTTTTTGGAGAATGCATATCCCTGACTACAGCCACATTGTGAGCCCTCTCTATCGAGTGACTCGTAAAAAGAACCAGTTTGAGTGGGGCCCTGAACAGCGACAAGCCTTTGAACAAATTAAGCGTGAGATAACTCATGCGGTGGCCCTTGGACCAGTTCGGACCGGACTAGATGTTAAAAATGTGCTCTACACCGCAGCCGGAGATAATGGACTTACCTGGAGCCTCTGGCAGAAAGCACCAGGAGAAACCCGAGGTCGACCCCTAGGTTTTTGGAGTCGAGGATACAAAGGATCTGAGGCCAAATATACTCCAACTGAAAAAGAGATACTAGCAGCATATGAAGGAGTTCGAGCTGCTTCAGAAGTGATCGGTACTGAAGCACAGCTCCTCCTGGCACCTCGACTGCCGGTGCTGAGCTGGATGTTCAAAGGGACGGTTCCCTCTCCACATCATGCGACTGAAGTTACGTGGAGTAAATGGATTGCATTGATCACGCAACGAGCTCGAAGTGGAAATCCCAGTCGCCCAGGGATCTTAGAAGTGATTACAGACTGGCCAGAAAGCAAAGACTTTGGGATGTCTCCAGATGAGGAGGAAGTAAAACATGCTGAAGAAGCACCACCGTACAATACTCTTTCAGAGGCTGATAAGCAGTATGCACTGTTCACAGATGGATCCTGTCGTCTTGTAGGAAAACATCGAAGGTGGAAAGCTGCCGTGTGGAGTCCCATACGACAAGTTACAGAAGCCACTGAAGGACAAGGTGAATCTAGTCAGTTTGCAGAAGTGAAAGCCATCCAGCTGGCTTTGGACATTGCTGAACGAGAGAAGTGGCCAATATTTTATCTCTATACTGACTCATGGATGGTAGCAAATGCCTTGTGGGGGTGGCTACAGCAATGGAAGAAAAGCAACTGGCAGCGCAGAGGTAAACCCATTTGGGCTGCCACACTGTGGCAAGACATTGCTGCTCGGCTAGAGAGCCTGCCTGTGAAAGTTCGTCATGTAGATGCTCATGTGCCTAAAAGTCGAGCCACCGAGGAACATCTAAACAATCAACGAGCGGATCAAGCTGCTAAGATTAAAGTAGCTGAGGTGGACTTGGACTGGCAACATAAAGGTGAACTTTTCCTAGCTCGGTGGGCCCATGATGCTTCAGGGCGTCAAGGTAGAGATGCAACATATAAATGGGCTTGCGATCGAGGGGTGGATTTAACTATGGACACTATTTCACAGGTTATTCATGAATGTGAGACTTGCGCCGAAATCAAACAAGCAAAACGTTTAAAGCCCGTATGGTATGGGGGGGCGATGGTTAAAGTATAAGTATGGAGAAGCTTGGCAGATTGATTATATTACACTTCCACAAACACGTCAAGGTAAGCATTATGTACTTACAATGGTGGAAGCAACCACTGGATGGTTGGAAACATATGCCGTACCTCATGCTACAGCCCAAAATACTATCTTGGGCCTTGAAAAGCAAGTCCTTTGGCGACACGGTACGCCAGAAAGAATTGAATCAGACAATGGTACTCATTTCAAAAACAGTCTTATAGACAATTGGGCCAAAGAACATGGTATTGAGTGGGTATATCATATTCCATATCATGCACCAGCCTCTGGGAAAATTGAAAGGTACAATGGTTTGCTAAAAACTACACTAAAGGCAATGGGTGGTGGAACCTTTAAAAACTGGGATTCACATTTAGCAAAAGCCACTTGGTTGGTCAACACCAGGGGATCAACCAGTCAAGCCAGGCCTGCCCAATCAGAAATTCTACATACTGCAGAAGAACATAAAGTCCCTGTAGTGCACACAAATATATGTTAGGGAAGGCAGTCTGGGTCACTCCTGCCTCAGGCAAATGCAAGCCCATTCGTGGGATTGTTTTTGCCCAAGGACCTGGCAGCACTTGGTGGGTGATGCTGCAGGATGGAGAAGTTCGGTGTGTACCTCAAGGGGATTTGATTTTAGGTGAGAATACTCAATATTGACCTGCATGATGTTAATTGTTCTGTGCCACACTGACAGTTTAGGTGAAAATATTCAATACTAACTGCAGGATGTGAATTGCCATACTAACAGTATTTAATAAGTGTCTTCCAGATCAAGACAGTGATGATGAAACCAAAGCTAGCTTCTTCGAGTGGCGCCTGACAACTTCTTTGAAGTTGCTGTCTTTAACCCACAAACAGTGGTCATGAGATGCACTTATACCATTTTTTCTGCCCTGGGAGACTGTCGTGACAAAATGAACTTAATGAACTTTTTAAAGGATGGTCCACTGATTAATTACTCCTGTGTATATATGTACATATGTGTATATATATATATATATGTAGCAGCAGTGATTAATTAGATTGTATTGATAAGTTTTAAGTATTCAGTGAATGGCATATTATAAGGGGTGGAATGTCCTGGTTTTGTTAAAAACAAGTTTCTCTTTTAGTGAATTTTGCCTGTCAGCTAAAGCCCTCATATTAGCTGCATTTTCCTGGAGAACCAGACACATGTTTTGGTAAACACAGCAATGGAATGCAAACTTATTGATAAGCATGGATGGACACCTCGCGAGAGGGGCGACGAGAAACCGGTGACCAAGAAACTGACCAACTGTGTATAACATTCCATTCATGTGAATACTTCATATAAAAGCGGGAGATCACAAGGATCTCGTCCCTTTTGCCTTTGCTTTTTCCCTTCTGCTTATGGCCAACATTAGGAGAGGACCTTGCGAGTCGTCCCTGCGAACTGAGGCCAGTGACAGACTGAATCCAGCTCCGGTTGGCTGCAGAGTCCAGTCCAGGACTTCGGGTGCCGGCTCTGCAGTTGCTGAGACTTTCAGGATTGGTTTTGTATATTTTGTATTATTTTCTCTATTCTTATTAGTAGCATTAGTAAAACATTTTTAACTTTTCCAACTCTCTTCTCTCTGTCCTTCTTTCCCTCCCGATCGCCTGTGCTGAGTGGGAAGGGGGGAGAGGGAGGGGCAAAAAGGGGAAGTGGGGGGGAGAGGAGGTTAACAATACATCTGCCAGGGTTTTATTGTCACCCCGCAATCTAACCCTCGGCAACGTAAAAAAATGCAATCTCCCTTAGTTTTTGAAATTTTTTCTTCTTCAGATTTCACAACAGTCTGAGTTATGTAAAGATTTTGCCAACCATTAAGAAAAAAACTAGTGTGACACTAAATTCAGAACTTAATTCAACTGAAGTAAAAAACCCTTTATTTTAGGCTAAATTCTTTTTTTTTTTTTTTTTTAGTTGTGCAAATGGACAACTTCAGAATCCAGGTGATTCTGGAGCATTGATGTCAAGCAAAATACTATTTTAATTTTGAGGCAAAGGAAATTTTGGAAAATGAAGAACCTTAAATTTTTGAGGATTTGGTTTTGCATCCATTTTTCATGAGATTTAAATCACCTTGGATATTTAAATCCTTCAGTTGCCTTTTGAAGTTTTATCCTTCCAGATACATTTTCTAGAAAAGACAGAAAGGAGTTTAAGCCTTTCTTCCAAAATTATTCTTGGAAGACATTTTATGAAACACTCAAGTTTGTATTCAAGTTTTTATTTCTATATTTTTGCATTTTTATATATATATATATTTTATTATAACTGTTGCTGTATTATTACTATGTTATTACTATATCACTACATGATATTTTGCATTATTATATTCATCATTTTATTGTTTAAAATTTAATTGGATTTTATAATATAGATAATTCGTTCAATTTAATTAATTTAATTATTATATTAAATAAAATAAAATGTCTATATGATAAAATCCAAATACGTTTTTATATAATGTAATTCATGTAATACATTTGTAATATGTATACCTTAACTGGATTTAATTGGAGTTTATAGTCCTTCACCTAATAGAAAATTATTACTAATTTGTGAGAAAAACAAAAGTGGGTTATGACAGAGATCAAGGAAATGCTGTCAAAAGTAATTAAAAAAAGGGCAGGTTAGGTGTTTTTAGGCACCTCAGCAGCACATATTAATAACATCAAAATGTCAGGAAAATGTAGAAATTTTGACACCCCAGGTCAATTTGTCAAAAGAATCTCATGGCAGAATGTTCATTTTTCCCTCTTCAAAAAATTTTGTAAGTTTTTGCGGTTTGTCCCACCGTGGGGTGGCTTTGGAGGTAACAGGAATGATATTATAATAATATTAACAATAATGATACTAATAATTAATTATTAATAATAATATTAATGAGATGCTTTTTTTTTTTCTCTTCTCGCTTCCTTTTTTTCACACCATCTCATTCTGCCCTGGAAATATAATTGCTACTGCAACTCCGGGCGCAAGAATGGAGGCCAATACAGTTTTGCCCGTTCCCCAGAATTCTATGTTATCCGTACAATCTTTGCCAAAGGCGTGAATTCTTTTTCCTCTTTTATGCATTTAAATGGTTGATGTGTTTGAAGATAACAAGGTTAACCTCCCCAAAGAACATGGGCCCTCCTTTTATGTGGGAAGGAATCTCTTGCCAGGCTCTATTGCCACAAATTAAAAATATTCCTGGGGGGAATTTCAAAGGGATGCTGGTGGCCTTAGATACGTTGGGACTGGTATAATTACACCAAAAGCTCTGGTTGCGATATACAGCTGATGAAGCGTGATGAGCCGAAGTGCGGATGGTCCCTGCGCCTTGGACGTTTGCAGTCAGTTGTGTTTTGCAGTGTCGCTCTGGGCTGTGTCGGCAGCTCTGCTCTCTACCCATCCAGTTTAATGGGCTGGCACTTCTCAGCATCTTGAAGTTTTTAGGTCTTGCAGAGGCTTCTTGCACTTGCGTCGCCTGTTTCTCCAGTCCCGTCTCATGAGGGGCCATGACATTCAGCTCCTTTTTCTCCTGGGGTTGCAATTCTGGGCGCGCCCCACAGAATCCCCACCCCCAGTGGGCTGTCAAAGGGGTGAGGCCTGTACAGGCTCCTCCCACAGGGCGGAGCATACAGAGGCTCCACCCTCCACCCCAGGCGGGGCTCCCTGTGGGCGTGGCCTTCCACAGTCCCCGCCCCTTCGCACTGACCCCACCCCCTGTGGGTGGGGCCACACCCAGCTGCCCCCCCTCTGTGACCCATAAGTAACCCCATAGCAGCCCTGTACCTGCCCCATAAGTGCTCTAGACACACCTCTTAAGAGCCGCTACAGCAGCTCCATAAGTGCCCCACAGATAACGCCACAGCCCCCCCATCCTGCCCTGGAGCTCCCCGGCCCCACACCCGCCCCACAGTTTGCGGTCTCGCGCCCCGGTGCTGGTGAAGCCACGTCCCGGCCGCGGCCAGAGCAGCCGCCGCTTTTCCACCCAGCCCCGACCGCCCCGCCCCTCCTCCCCAATCGCCGCAGCCGCTGCTGCCGCCCACTGATTGGCTGCCGGCGCCCGGCGCGAAAGCCGCCCATGGGCTCACCACCTCGCAGGTTTCTCTGAGGGAGTGGGAAAGGTGCTGATTGGTCAACGCCACGCGGAGGGGAGGAAGGCTCTGATTGATTGCTGCCTTCCCGCTGACGTTCGCCCACAGCAACGAGATGCTGATTGGCCAGCGTGGCTGAGGTGAACGGCTCGCCCATTGGCTGGAGGGCAGGCGGAGGGCGGGACAACGAGGTGATAAAGGGGTGGCGCAGGTCCAGGCACGTGGCGACAGCAGCGGCTCCGCGCGCTCGTCAGCGCTGTGGATCCGGCCGATCAGCGCCCCCTGCGGGACCGCAGCGACCCCGAGAGCAGCAGGAACGGGGCTGGAATCAGGTACCGGGGCGGGTTAGGGCGTTAATTATAATTCGGGTGTTAATTTGGGCTCGGCGCATTAATGAACGACCGGTGGGCTTGGGTGTATTTGTGGATTTTGGTTGAAATTGGGGGTTTAAAGCTGCGGGCTTGTGGATGGGGGTGCGGCAGGAATTGAGGCTCCTGAAGCCACTTTAACTGTTTAAACTGTTGCGTTTAAAGTGGGAGGAGCCGGTTTGGGGCTTTTCTCGGGAATCGGGGGTGGTTTGGGTCCAGTTTGGCTTTTAAAAGATTTTTTTAGATATTTTTGGGTGCTGACCTGTGCCAAATGGCACCTTTAAAATCTGTTTATTGACATCTTATGAGGAGAATTAATGTTGAAAGCTCAGGGGGAGATTTGAGGCTTTTTCCCAGGATTTTGAGTCCAAATTATTATTATTATTATTATTATTATTATTATTATTATTTTAAGCCCTTATTTATTATGATTAAAGGATTTATTTGGGGTTTTATTTTGAATGTTTTGGGCAGGTTTGAGGCTCCTAAAATTTAATTGTTTGATTTATTAAACTTAATGTTGAAATTATTGTACTTAAAGTCGGGAGGGGCCATTTTGGGTTGAATTCGGGTTTTACAGGGTGATTGAAGGTATTTAAAGTTGAGGATCCCACTTTGGGGCTGATCCGTGCCTTTAAAACTTTTAAAAACTGTTTATTGGGAACTACTTATTGAGTAGTTTAAAGCCGGGGGGATTTGGTTTTTCTGGGGGTTTTGAAGCCGAATTTTTTAAAACCGATTGATTCATTGAAACTCCTGTATTTTAGCAGGGCTTTTTGCAGTTTTATTTTACCGAGTTCGGGGTTTTGGGTGGTTTGAGGCTCCTGAAGCCGCTGAATTGTTTAAAGTGTTTTGTTTCAGGGTTTTGTTTCAGCTTTTAAAACGTTCGTTTAAAGTATTTACAGTTTGAGATACACTTTGCGGCTCATTGCTGCTTTTCAAAGATTGAAAAATATATTTATTGAAAGCTAAATGATGAAACGAGTTAATATTTAGATGGGGGGAGTTGGGGCTGTTTGCCCAGATTTTGAGTCCAAATCCGGTTTTCGTTTTTACCGCATTGATGTAAATAACTATTTTGAATGGCTCTTTGGGGCTGTATTCGGGGGTTTCGGGTGGTTTGAGGCTCCTGAAGCTGCTGAATTGCTTGAATTATTTAAAGCTGGGAGGTGCCATTTTGGGGCTGTTTGGGTCTAAATCGGCTTTTAAAAAGGTTTATTTAATGCATTTAAAGTTTGAGGGGCCAATTTGTGACTTTAAAGCTTTTAGAATCTACTCGTTGATACTGAATTTATTCAATAGATTAATACTTCAAGCACGGGGGGAGATTTGGGTCTGTTTCCCAGGATTACGAGTCCAAACTCGGCTTTTTATTTTAACTGCTTGTTAATTGAAATTATTATATTTAAGTGGGGATTTATGAGGTTTTATTTTAATTGAGTTTAGGTTTTTTGGAGCATTTTGGGTGGTTTTGAGGCTCGTAGAGCTGCTTGTTTACATTATTAATTGTTCAAATAATTTAAATAATTGTTTAAATAATTGTGTAAATTATTGTATTTAAAGTCGGGAGGGGCATTTTGTTGCCTTTTGAGAGGATTTTGGGGCTGAATTCACTTTACTGAAGGTATCTAAAGTTTGGGGTCCCAGATCTGGTGCTGATTTGTGCCTCAAAAAAAGCTTTTAAAAATGTATTTATCAATAATTTACTAAATTAATATTTAAGCGGGAACAATTTCGGCTTTTTTAACCCACCGCCATCTTGTCTCCCTTCCCATTGCCCCCTCAAGCTGAGGGGGACGAGGAGACACCCGCTGATTGGCTGGTGCTGTCTGGCGGGAAAGCCTCCCATTGGCTCAGCCCCACGTGGCTGTTTCTGAGGGAGAGGAAGGCGCTGATTGGACGCGGCCTCCCTAAACCCACATAATTCTTTAAGGTGGATTGTTTAAATATTAATATATTATTTATCATGTTAATATATTAATATAAAGTATATAAAATTAATATATTAATATAATAATATGAATAATATAATATGGTAATATGATCAATTATGTATATATATATATATATATATGTATAATATAATTAGTCAGAGCCCCGTTCAGCCTGGCCTTGAATGTCTCCAGGGATGGTTCATCCACCACCTCTCTGGACCAGTATTTTACCACCCTCATTGTAAAAAATGTCTTCCTCATGTCCAGCCTGAATCTCCCTCCTTTAGTTTAAAAGCATCGCCCCTTGTCCTGTTGTAACAGGTCCTACTAAAAAGTCTGTCGCCATCCTTCTTATAGGTTCCTTTTAAGTACTGAAAAGCCCCAGTAATTTCCCCCTCAGGCTGAACCAGCTCTCTCAGCTTGTCCTCACAGGTGGGAGTGAGAAGCCCCCCGAATGCAGCCACCTCTGCCTCACTGGCCTGGCAGGACAGCCCCACATGGTGTGGGGTGCCCCTCTCCACTTTTCCGCATCCCTCCCTCCTATAGGATGGTGGAGAGATCCCCCAACACCCCCAGTCTGGCCTGGGTGGAGTCCAGCAAGACCCGAGCTCCCAGGCCCAGTCCCGAGCCCGAAGACTCATGGGAGGTGCAGCCGCTGCCGGCGGGTGAGTGTGCAGGCGCTGCAGACAGGGACTGCCTGCCCTGTCCCAGCACAGGGGACACCAGTGTCCTGGCCTTGAGCCAGGGCTGGTGACATCCCCGGGAGCTGGGCAGAGGGGTCAGCTGTTGCCCCCTGCCTGCCCCGCAGCTCTGCCTACTGTCTCTGGGCCCACCTTGGCTGTGCCCAGGAAGGAAGACCCCCTGGACACCATCCAGACATTCCTCAAGAACCGACCAAAGGTATCTGCGGCCATTTTTATGAGGCTGCACCCATGTCTCCTGGCCGATCTTTCTGTCCTCATCCCATGCTCATAAGGTGCCAGGGGCTGTGCTGGGCCCTCCCCAACTGTTTTTCCTCCCTGATTTTGTTTGTCCTGTCCATCTGCACCTTCCCCGGCTGGCAGCAAGAGGACCAGAAGATGAAGTTCCTGGACTCCATCATAACCATCTGCAGCACCCTCAGACAAAACATCGGCATGTGCACCCTCGAATCCACGGAGTGGGCCAAGCTGTACTTCTGCCAGGAGGAGATGGTAGAGATGATTGTGGTGAGGGGAACGGCAACGGGCACAGCCCTGGGGGCGGGAGAGGGCTTGGCCAGGCCGGGGGGTGGCCGGGCTGGAGCCAGGACTTGGAGCCAAGGATGTTTGCAGGTCCCTTGGCCAGCGCGTGTGGCTCTGAGATGGACACAGCTCTTCCCACCATGGGGCTTGGGACCACTGTGTGCTGGGTGGGGAGAGGGTGCCTGGATGGGTGCTCCCAGGTTCTGCCAGCCCTGCAAGCTCTTGCTGGATGAGGGAGACTGCCCCATTGCAACCCGACCCACCCTACTCTGGTCCCCAGGAGCTGGTGCAAGAGGATCCCCCTGACCAGCTGAGCATGTTGGTGCGGCAGCAAGCCATGTTGGCCATCTCCTGCATGAGGTACCTGCCCCAGGCCGGAGCTTGGCCTCCCCGGTGCTGGGTGGCACCAATGGTACGAGTCCCAGGTAGGGGCATCCCCAGTCCTGGCTCCAAGAGGGAGGCAAACTGTCGCGGTTGAGACGGACAAACGACATGGACCAAATTCTTTCAAGATGAAAGTAATAGGTGTCATTTATTGCTACAAGTGCATTTTTATACAATTCTACCAGTTCATGTGTCCTTTTGCTATTGGTTACAAGTTACAGCACTAACATCTCATTGGTTAATTTTTCTATCATCCATGTTATTCTTCTATCCCCTTCTCTCTCACGGGTATATCTCTCCTTTCTCACGGGTACAACTCCATACCTCCGGATACTCCTTTACTCCCATCTTTCTCAAGGGTAAATCTTAATATCTCAAGGCTGATCTCTACTCCCATATTTTCTGTCAAGGACTCCACAGACCCGCTGCAGTTTCCCACAGCAAACAGCAGGGCAGGGGGTTCTGCAGGGTTTTGCCCCTGAAGGCGAGTGTCAGTGTCATGGGAGGCTGAGATGCCGCCGCAGCATGGGGATCAGGCCAGGTCTCCAACCCCGGTGCCCGCCTCCCACTTGCTGCGTCTGAAGAGCACCTCGCTGTCCCTGCAGTGAAGTGAGGCTGCTTCAAGAGGACAAGAGCAGCCTCCTCCAAGTCTGCTTTGGCAGCATCTTCCACCTGCCTCCACAGAAGGCCACTGAGGAGTCCATCTGCACCCAGGTATGCCATGGGGAGAACCATGGGGAGCTTTCCAACCCCCATGCCCTTTTCTGGGCACTGCATGGCCACAGCTGGCCCCCACCAGGCTGCCAGGGCTGTCCCCAAGACTCTGTCCCCCTTGCAGACCCTGGCCACGATGGACAACATGCTGAAAGTGCTGGTGTCCAGTGCTGGCAGCCTCGGCTTCCAGGAGCTGCAGAACATCTTGGAGGTCTGACCTTGGCACAGGACCCCCACAGGCAGTGACCCTTGCTTGAGCGGTGCCCCCTCAGTGCCTGGTGCAAGGACAGAAGCAGGAAACATCCCTCCTTCCCTGCCATGCTTCCCAGCTGCTGCCAGAGCCCCTTCTCATGCCCCAGCCGACCACAGGTCGACCTGCCTGTGTGCCAAGGGGACTGCAGCCCTGGGGCTTTCACCCTCTGGCTCCACTGTGGGCCATATCCCAGAGCCCTGACCATGGATTTCCAGGAAGGTGGTCACCCCAAAGCCTTGGGGTGCTTGGGTGGGGGTGCAGGGACGTTTTTTCAGGGTGAAGCGGAAGGCAGCAGAGGCAGCAGCAGGATACAGTGACCTGCCTGGCCACAGCAGGTTGCTGTGCGGGGCAAGAGGGACATATGCCACATCCCAGGCACTGCCCCACAGCAAGCTTGGCTGTGATGTGCTGTGCCATGCCACCTCCCTGGCACAGCAGCAGCTTTTCTCCTTCTCTCCTAGCTCCTGCTGCCCTTCGCCATTTCCCAGACAACAGAGGCACAGGAGCGGGCTGTGGCGCAGATTGCCAGTCTGTTCGAATTCATCAGCACCCATCCCCTGATACAGGTACTGGGCTCCTGCTCTGGGCAGCCCCAGTCCCCCTTCCCTGTGCCCCTGAGCCCCAGCACATCCCAGGGAAGCCGGGTACCCCGTCAGCTGGAGGACAGGAGTGGGGGGCTTTGCCCTGCCCCTGTCCTCTCCACACTCTCTGCTAGAACAGGGCAGGGCTGCCCCAGGCACAGGCGGGAACCTGGCTCCTGCAGCCCTGCCCTGCTCTGGGCTGCTGCTTGGCTGCTCTGGGAGCAGGTGGGGCTTGGCTGCTGCCCGGGCTCACCTTGTGCCCGCGCTACCTCTCTTCCCCCAGATATGCCACTGCTCCGTCCAAAGGAAAACGTTGCCACATCAGTGCTCTGAGGCACAGCAGTTTCCCATGCTGGGGAGGCTGGTGGGGCACCTCACCCTCTGCTGCACCTGCAAGAACCGGAGGACCTGTGAGAAGGCTGCACAAGCTCTCTTTCACCTGCACAAATTCATCCTGGTGCAGAAATGTAAGAGAAATGTCAGGCTGGGTCCCTCCAGGCATGGGCAGCCAGGGGCAGCTCTCCTTGCTGAGAGAAAGCCTGATCAAACCTGCCTGCCTGCAGCCTGAAAAGCCATTTTCCCTTGCCCTGGCTTGCCATAGCCCAGGACCCTCCCTTGGTGTCTGCTCCCCAGATGTGTCTGGGTGCCCTCTTTCTTTGCCAGTGACTTTTCTGCCCAATGCTTTCAGACTGCACCTCCAGCTCTGCACCCCCTCTTTGAACACCCTGCTTTTGCTCCTCCACAGGCAGGTGGCCTCAGTTGGATAATTCAGAGGAGCAGCAGCACCTGGAGCACTGGCAAGAGAGACATTCCCACCAGCTTTGGCTAAACACCTATGCCAGAGAAAGCTTTAAGGTAAGAAGTGCCTTTGGCTCCTGGCCAGGGGCATCAGCATGAGTGAGGGGACATCTGACATGAAGAAACAACTTTTTCTAATGAGAGTGGTACAATATATGAGCGGGTCCAGAGAAGAGCAACAAGACTGGTGAAGGGACTTGAACACAAGACCTATGGGGGGAGGCTGAGGGAGCTGGGGTTGTTTAGTCTGGAGAAGAGGAGGCTTAGAGATGAGCTCAGCACTCTCTAGAACTACCTGAAGGGCAGTTCTAGCCAGGTGGGGATTGGTCTCTTCTCCCAGGCAGTCAGCAATAGGACAAGGGGCCATGGACTTAAACTCTGCCAGGAGAAATTTAGGCTGGAGATTAGAAAGCAAATCTTTGCAGAGAGAGTGGTCAGGCATTGGAATGGCTGCCCAGGGAGGTGCTGGACTCACAGTCCCTGGAGGTTTTTAAACTGAGATTGAACATGGCACTTAGTGCCATGATCTAGTCAATGGACTGGAGTTGGACCAAGGGTTGGACTTGATGATCTCTGAGGTCTTTTCCAACCCAGTCAATTCTGTGATTCTGTAATACTGGAACAGCTTGTCCAGAGAGGTGGTGGATGCCCCATCCCTGGAGACACTCAAGGCCACCTGATCTGGGTGAAGGTGTCCCAACTCATGCCAGGGGGTTGGACTAGATGAGTTGTGAAGGTGCCTTCCAACCCAAACTATTCTATGATTCTATGATGCATGTGCATGAGAGGGGCTCACTCTGTTTCTGAGCAGGAGCTAGGCAAAGGCCCACAGCAAGTTTGGCTTCCCTGCAGGACCCTGACCCCAGCATCAGTCTCCTCCCCAGTGCAGCCTGGATGTGTGTCTCACTCTCATTGCACAGCCAAGATGGTCTGGGTGACGTTCCAGGTGACAAATCTCCCCTCCTCTTCTTCATCCTGCAGCTTTTTACAAAATACCTCCAGCCCTCTAGCCGGGCAAACATCATTCTCATAGCCATCAAGAACATGAGAAGCCGGAGTGACCACAGTATCAGCCTGGCTGCCTACATGGTGGAAACCCTTGTGAGTGGCTCTGCCTTCTACTCAGAGCAGGTAAGTAGCCCATGGGTGGCACGACCAATGCTCCAGCCCACTAGGGGATGGTTCCTCCTCCAGCTCCACGCCTGGCTGGTGCATCTCAAGCTGGCAGACTGCAATGGGGACAGAAGCAGCTCCCAGTGGGAACTGGGGAAATAGCCATGCTCGCCCTGCTGACACCCCCACTCCCACCGATGTCTCCCCTCCAGGTGCAGAACATCGTGGGGGCCATTTACAGGGACCTGCCCTCCATCACAGAAGAGCTGGCCTCCAAGAGCCTGAACAAAGCCCTACAGAGCCTGATGGATGAGCACCCCAGAGAGGTGGTGGCCAGCCTGCTGCAGTGCTCCCCAACATGCACCTGGTACGGGGCCCTCCAGCCTTTGGGGCGCCTCTCACACTGGGAGAGGGGCCCCAAGACCCTCCTGAGGGCCTTTAGCCCAGCCATCCTCAGAGCATACCTGCTGACATAGCCCCACGTCCCCACAGTGTTGCCATGGTCATGTGGAGGGCAATTGTCTCTGAGCCCCAGAGTGCAAAGAAGGTGCTGCAGGACCTGCTCAACAAGCTGAGGAACAAGTCATGGCGCAAGATGACCACCTCGGATGACCCGCGCATCCTCTCCCTGGCTGTGGGTTGCTGAATGAGCCTCCAGGGCTGCTCTCAGCTCTCTGGGGCCACTGCTTCCCTTCCCTGCCCACCTCAAGCCTTGACTTCCCCAGGGGCACAGGAACATTTTCGTTTCTGGGTGTCTTCTGCAGGCAGCACAGATGATAAGCAAGATCTTCCCAGAGCCCACCTTCCAGGCTGAGGCCCGGGAGATTTTTCCCCAGCTTTTCCTGGCACTGCTGTGCCAAGTGTCATTCACTGAGGAGCTGACGCAAGAGGAGGTGCAGATCTTCTGGGTGAAGGACCCAGAGGCTCAGCTCAGTCCCATCAGGTGCTGCATCCCTGTCATCCCATCCTTGCCAGCCACCCGGATCCAAGCTGGGGGGTCCTGGTGCCAGCTGGACATTTCTCCTTGTGCAGGTCTGCGGTGCAGGTCTTGAGAATGCTGCTCTGCAGTGTGGGCTTGGAGAGCCAGGTGCTGGCCATCAAGGCGCAGGGTGGCTGGGATGCCCTGCTCAGCCCCCAGGGACACCTCATGGGTGTGGGCATCGTGGCCAGGTAAGAGCCCCTTTTCCCCGCTCCTGGGGGACTGGGCATCCCATGCCACCCCGTCCCTTGGGGTTGATGGCAGGGGGGTCCCCACTGCTTGGAGAAATTGCTGCAGACTGGTGATGTCCAGCCTGGTGCAAACCCCAAAGAGGTGTGCCCGGCTGGCTCAGGCCTGACAGTGTCTCCTTCCCCCTGCCAGGGAGATGGTGAATGTTGAAAAAACCCTGCTCTCCAAGATCTTCTGCCATCTGGTAGAGCTCCTCAGCGTGCAGTACTCTGGCTGGGAGATGGTGGCCATGGTTGTCTTTGTTGAGGTGAGCCTAATGGCACTGTTCCAAGCTTCGTCAGACACTTGGCTTTCCTGTGCCCACCACTGACTGGGGAGCTGGGCTGGCGGGTGGGCTCCAGCTGCTACCATGCAGGAGCAGGCAAGCAAGCGGTGCAGTGTGGTATGGGGCATGGAGGTTCTCCACAAGCCCTGCTGCCTCCATCCAGTCTGGGCTTTGCTCCAGCATCCTTGCCCTGAGCTGATGGTCCTGCTGCCTGTGTTGCAGATGCTGGACTGCTCTGACCTAACAGGAGACCTGGACTGTGCACTGACAATCTTCCCCAGGTGTCTGCAGAGCAAGTGCCTGGGTATGCCCAGCCTGGCACTCAGGGGAATCTTCAAGCTCCTGGCAAAGCCCAGCATGGTGAGGAGGGGACAGCGGTCCAGGGTGGAGCAGTGCGTGACACAGTGGCTGGTGCTTTTCTGGGCACGAGGAGCTGTGCTGGCTGCTGCCAGCTCTCCTGCCTGTCTGGCCCTGTGCCCTGCAAGGAGAGAGGCATCAGTGCCTGCAGGAACAGACCCCTGCTGCCAGCACGTCCCATCAGGGATGTGAGCATGGGGTCTGCAGAGCCTGGCCAGGGGATGCTGAGCTGCAGGGTGAAATGCAGCAGCTGTGGTGGGGGCTGCTGGCAGCTCGGGCAGCTTTCGAGGCAGTGCTGGTTGCCCAGCAGCTTGCCCAGGGGGTCTGGTGGAGAACGGGGCAGCTGAGGGGCTGGCAAGGAGCCATTGCCATCCATCCTTCCCCTCTGCACCCTGCTCTTCCCACCACCATGGTGGTGAGCCCTGCCTTACTCTGAGAAGCCAGCAGGAAGGCCAGTGCTTGTGGAGAGGGCTTTCTCCCCTGCAATTGGTTGCTGTTTCATGAAAAAGAGATGGCGTGTCTCATGCAGGCAAAGAAAACCCTCGTCCTTCTGCCGCATGTCGCAGAGCTGCTGCAGGATACTGATAACAATGCTGCCAGTGATGCCAGCGCCATGGCCCTGTGTGTGCTCAGCAACATGCTGCGGATGCTGGAGGGGGCGGCAACCAGCCTCACTGTCCTGCAGCTGGCTCCCGCACTCCGGCCGCTCTTTGACAATGTAAGGCTGGTGCAGAGCCCTGTGCCTCCTCCTCGGGCCCCTCCATTCGTGCCTCCCGCCACAGCCCTTGTGCTGCTCAGGGGCATGCTTTGCCCCACAGCCCCCAGACCTCACTGCTGCCTTTGGTGGCTCTGTGCTGCATCCCAAACCACCTGCGTGGACTCATCCCAGCTTGGCCTTCCTTCTGTGTGGGGACGGCGGTGGCAGATGACGGCAGGCACACTGGGCCCCGCTGACGTGCACCCTGCCCCGGCAGCATCCCCCAGCCCTCCCTGCAGGGTGTCCCTCTCTAGCACCCAACCCCAGGGTACCCAGCCTGCCCCGGGCAGACCTTCTGCACACTGCAGTTCCCTCCCTTTTGGAGCAGGGCTGCCTGCAGTCGTTTTGGCGATGTTTATGTCCATGTCAGCCCCTTGCTCACCATGGGCTTGGGGCTGAGGTCTTCTTACCTTCTCCCCCAGGAGTCAGTCATCGTGCGGGAGCTCTCCATCCAGTTGTTCCAAAACACGATGGAGCTCGTGGTGGGTGCTGAAAAGAAGATGATGAGACAGGAGGTGTGGGACAGCCTGCTGCCACTGCTCTTCCACCTGTACGACCAGGACAGGAACGTGGCCCAGGTGAGATTCCCAACCTGACTGGTCCTTTGGGCAGGGCAATGATGGCACTGCACCCTTCCAGTGTGTGTCACCATAAGGTCTAACTGCATCCGGCAGCATCAGTCCCCAGCTGGTGCATCTTCCCTACACGGGCTGGGACAGGCTGTGAGCCCTGCCAAGTTGGGCGACGTAGGGTTGCGTGACCCCGGTGGTGATGGTGGCATCTCTGCTGCTCGCCAGGCCGCCCAGGAAGCCCTCTGCCGTGCTAGCCAGTTCCTGAAGTGGGAAGAGCTGCAGAAGCTGGCCAAGACTGCGCAGGCATGGAGGATCAGTGAGCTCCTGGTAAGCACAGTCCTAATGTCCCAGATCTGGCCCCGGGCCAGCGCTGTCCCGTGTCCCGTGCTGGGGACGGAGAGCTGTGCCCCCACGGGAACACGCACCCTCCCATAGCAGATTCTGCTCCAGGCTGTCCTTGTCCCCAGGGTCTCAAAGGGGACCTTGCAACCAGGATGACAACCCAGCGTCCCCAGGGAGACTTCTGCTGCCTCCAGACCCTGATGCTGCACAGCGGGGGGCTGGGAATGTTCTGCTGGGGGGAAGGAAGGTGGTCCTGGGCGAGGGTAGGGCCCGACCAGGGGCAGCTCAGCACCCGCCTAGTGCCCTTCTCTCTCCAGCTGTCCAAGGAAAAGCACAACTACAGGAACTATGTGCGCATGAGCCAGTTGTACTTGAAAAGCCCCCAGGAGCCCCTGCGGCAGGAGGCTGTCAGGTTCATCGGTGAGCCTCGAGCCCCAGGGTTCCTTCCTCTCCTGGGGTCCCCATGTCCCTGCACAGGAGCAATGGGGCACCCGTTCTCCCCCTCCCACCCCTGCCTGCACAGGTGGGGTGGCAGCAGGCTCACCTCTCCCCTCCCCGATGCTGCACCCCAGGGTCAGCCCTTCCTGGGCAGCTGTGTGGCCAGGCGGGCTGGGCGGGGGGGATCCCCAACAGTGGGGTCCCCGATGCGCTATGTCCCCCTAGGGCTCATCAGATGGCAGACAGATGATCGGAAGGTGCAGGAGTACATCACAGAGAGTGAGTGAAGGCAGTGGGGAGGAGGAAGGACCCCACCGTGGAGCCCCCTCCCCCCCCCCCCCCCAAGCATGGGCGAGGGGAGCTCTGCTCCCAGCATGTCTATGGGAAGAGGGGTGTTTCTGGAGGTGGATTATTCCTGACCAGAAGCCTCCAGCCAAGCCACCCACCCCCCTGCTCCCTCCTGGCTGTGGGAGTCACAGGGTGTTATATGCCCTGCCTGGAGGCCACACAGGACTGTCACCTCACCTCTGCTCTTTGTCCCCACAGTCCTTGAAGGGGCAATGAAAGAGGGAAGGAGAGGTCCAAGCCAGAACTGGAGCCTACGGTGAAGCTGAAGCGTTCCCTCCAGGGCCATGCTGGGGTAAATAACTTTTTCTGCTCCCCACCATCTGAGGAACCTGCGCTGCCTCAGGATGATATGGTCAAGTCTGGGAGCTCCAAAGCCACTGACGCTCTGGCTCCAGCAGCATTGTCCCCTCTGTGTCCCTGACAGGATGAGCAGCTCTCCCTCCTGCCTGCACCACCCATCCCCACCGGCCCTGCAACCGCTGGTGCCTAGGGACGTTGGAAGTCAGAGGAGCAATGGTAAAAGATCACACCACACAATGCAGCCCTCTGTGGAGCCATCGCCATTGAGTGATCTCCAGATGGCAGTGCAGTGCAGCCATCTCCAGGATGCTCTGGGTGACATGGTGACACTCTTGACTGCTTCTCCCTTGGGAAGTGCACTGGTTACCTGTCATTGCTGTATCATTAACCCATCACTGACTGTGCTGGGTTGACTGAGATAGGGTTAACTTCCACGGGTAGCTGGGGATGTGACACAGCCAGGAGACTGACCCAAAACTAGCCAAGGAGTATTCCGTACCACATAAGATCACGCTCAGTTATAAAGGGTGGCCCCCATCTCTGTCATCTACAGGCTCGGACAGTGGTGGAGAATCAAAGAAGCCAAAACCAGCAACTGCATCATCCCCCTGAAGCAGAAGGCTGCAGCCTCAAAGCCCCTGATGATTCCTAGGCCCTGGAGCCGGGTCATTAAATCCTGTTTCTGGAGCTGTGCCCTGTGTCCTTTGTGCGATGACCTTCCTGTGGCTGGCAGGACGTGAGCAGAGGGTGTTGTGTGGCCCACCCAACCCTGCTGGTCCCTGTATCGTGATGTGGGTCTGCCCTCTGCGAGGCTCTGCGCCCTTCCCTCACACTCAGCCAGACCTGAGCTCTGGAAGAGTCCTTGTTTTGAAAAAAAACAAACCCATTTTATTTATATAAGTTACAAAAAAAAAAAAAATCACATTCTTGCTCACAGAAAAATTTACTCTTAAAAACTTGGGCTTGATTACATGGGTCCTGTTACTCACTGGCCTGGGCTCTGCAGGGACTGGTGGGGCAGTGGGTATTGGCCCCGCTCCCGCCCTGTCTCCCACGAAGGGGTGAGAAGCACTGCAGCCAGCAAGGGGTGGGATGGAGGGGGCTTGGGCCCAGCCCAGCAGTGCTTGGCAGCTTTTCTGGGGCCAAAAACGAGGAGGAAATGGAGAAACTGTGCAAAGCGCTGGGGGAAGGGTGACATATGGCACAGCTTGGCAGGGGGGGTGACAGGGGAAAGAGGGTACGTGGTGAGGCGAGAGCAGTGGTGGGTGATGTGGCAGGGGCACGGGCAGCGTGTGCTGGCACAGGGCTTGGTGTGAGCAAAGTGTGAGTTGGGAGGTGGCTCGGTGAGGGAGGCGGGTTGTGCACCATGGCCAAGTGCCAGGGGCAGGGGATGAGCTCCAGGGCTCAGTGTGGGTGGCGAGGGGGTGGGATTTGCACCAGGACTCAGTGCAAGGACAAGGTTGGGGGGCTTGCACTGCAGCTCGGTGCAGGGAATGGGGAATGTGCACTACAGCTCAGTGCAAGGGATGTGTGATGTGTGCTACAGCTCAGGCCAAGGGCTGGGGGACACTCACCATGGCTCAGTGCAGGTGATTTAGAGGGACGTGCACTGTGGCTCGTTGCAGGTGATGGGGGCACGTTCACCATGGCTCAGTGCAAGGGCTGCAAAGGGCCCTGCAGTGGAAAATGAAGGCAATTTTTTTAACACAAATACAAAAAGGGGGAATTGTGGCACTACAGTGGGTCCGTGGATCCCTGACAGAGGCCATGGGAACAGAAATTAGCCTTGAAGATATTAAGGCCTACCCGTGAGAAGGGTGGGAGTAACGGAGCATCCGGAGATGTTCAGGATGTACCCGAGAGAGAAGGGATTAGAACAGTAACACTGATGACAGCAAAAACAGCCAAAGAGGTGTTACTGCTGTAACTTGTAACCGATAGTGAAGAGACACATGAACTGGTAAAACTGTATAAAAATGCACTTGTTGCAATAAATGGATCTGCTGCTTTCATCCTGGAAGAACTTGGTCCATGTCATTTCTCCGTCTCAGCCGCAACAGCCACCTCTTGATGTTGGGTCATAGATGTCACCATCAGGCTCTGTAGGTTCCACCACCATGATGTTCGGACATGGGTGACATCAACAGGCCCTGTAGGTGCCACCACCACAATGATGGGTCATAGCTGTCACCATTACTACCTGTAGGTGCCACCACAAGATGGTTGGTCATGGGTGTCACCACCAGGCTCTGTAGGTTCTACCACCATGTTGTTGGGTCATGGGTAACATCACCAGGCCCTGTAGGTGCCACCAGCACAGTGACGCGGCAGAGCTGTCACCATCAGCACCTGTAGGTGCCACCACGAGATGGTTGCTCATGGGTGTCACCACTAGGCCCTGTAAGTGCCACCATCATGACAATGTGTTGTAGGTGCCACCGCCATGATGGGTCATGGGTTACATGACCAAGACCCTTGGGTGCCACCACCATGCTTTTGGTCATAGGTGTCATCAACAGAACCTTTAGCTGCCACCACATGATGTTGGGTCATGGGTGTCACCACCAGGCTCTGTAGGTGCCACCAAGGAAAGAGCCACAGTGTCAGACCCAGCCGTTTGCAGGTGGGGCTTTAGTGATCAGAGGGAAGAGCTGGTGTTAGCAGCCTGGCTGGCCGGCACTGGCGCTCGTCCTGCCGGAGGAGGCTCTTGCTGGACGCCTCTCTGGGGAGCCTCAGCGCCCGAGACAGTTTCCTGGCGCTGGCCGACGTGGAGCAGATCTGTTCTCCAGAGTGTCAGGAGACTCTGTGGCCGCGTGTTGGCTGACAGACTCAGGTCAGCCAGAAGTCTTGGCTCGATGTGTCGGAAACAACCAATAAAGGAATCATCTTTAGCCTCTTTATCTCTTCCTTGGGAGAACAGCCTCTCGGCTTTGTTATGATGCTCGTGCCCTGAGACGAGCGGTTTTCCATCCATTGCAGAGAGAAAGGGACTCTGTACCCAGCTCCCCTCTCCCCGGCCCTGCTGGTGCATCAATTGTGGCCAGCAGGGCAAAGAGCTTTCTGCTGTGCCCGCCTTCGACACTTCCCCCTGACCGCGTGTTAGTGAATCGTGCGAGGTCCCACGGGCCACCTCTAACCCCTCATAATCTTCATGGAATGGAATGGAATGGAATGGAATGGAATGGAATGGAATGGAATGGAATGGAATAGAATAGAATAGAATAGAATAGAATAGAATAGAATAGAATAGAATAGAATAGAATAGAATAGAATAGAATAGAATAGAATAGAATAGAATAGAATCATTTAGGCTGGAAAAGACCTTTATGATCATGGAGTCCAACTGTAAACCCACCACTGGCAAGTCCGCCACTGAACTGTGTCCCGAAGTGTCACATCTACACATCTTGGAAATGCCGCCAGGGCTGGTGGCTCAATCCCTTCCCTGGCTGGCCTGTTCCAATGCTCAGTAACCCTTTGGGTGAACAAATGTTCCCTAATACCCAACCTCAACCTCCCCTGGTGCCACTGCAGGTCATTCCCTCTCCTCCTCTTGTTCCAGCTACAAAGACCAGGCCCACCCTTCTCAAGGGCGTGCTGTAGGTTCTTAACACCTCCTCAGCTAATTGATGGCTGAAGGGTTTGGTCTTTGTTAGCCCTGGGGATTATCCCCAGCACTCAGCTCAGCCCCGCACACTTGCTCCCTCCCCACTCCCAGTGGGATGAGGGAGAAAACAGGGAGGGCAAAAGCTGCAAGGGGAGACAGGAGAAATGCAGAGAGAGCTTGGATGTTGGAAGCCACACAGCGAGGAGCTCAAGGCTTTGAGAGGACAAAATCAACAGAAAAAGAGGTAAAAATCCCAATGGAAAAGAAAACAACCTGGAGCTGGAAGAGAGTGACTGAGCAAGACTTGAGATCAGCCCCGCGCGTGGAGCAGCGGAACCCCATCCTTCACCTCCCGGCTGAAGCCTGCCTGGCCATCCCACCTCAGCTCCAGCTGCCTTTCCTACCAGGGCTGTCCAACTGAAGGCTCTGGAGCCCCAGCCGAGCTTTGGCAGAGTCCGGCTACCCAACTGCCCGCCATGGCTTTCCTGTCCCCAGCACGGCTCCTGCCTGGGCTGTCACTGTCCCCGTGGCACACGGTGGTTCCTGCACAGCTCTGGGCGCCCCTGACTGGGAGCAGCGGAGAAACAAGCTGAGCCGACTCAGTGTGAGTGATAACGCATTGTTCAACTTTATTGCCGTCAACGACACATATTTATACAGATTAGAGTAATTATGCATACTTGTCACCTGCTGATTGGCTTAGATCTGAAAGTTACATTTGCATGACCCTCCTACCTGCGGTTAGCTAGCCGCGCGAGTTTCGCGCCTTCTCAGCTCCCACCTCCCCAAAGTTGTTTACAATACTTGTCAAGGTCACAGTGCCCTTGCCATTTCTCCTAATGACCAGCAGTGTCCACTGAGGCCTATTGAGGCATTGAGGCCTAGTTATGCTAAGCTCCTAAATCATGACAAACCGCCAACTTATCAGAACACAACTCTTATCAGAACAAATATTAGGAAAAAGCTCTTCTTAGAACAAACTCTGGTCATGCAACTGCTCCATGGATTCATGTCCTTTATCTTTAAGCCACCCGCTAACACCTGACAGCGCTGGCCTAAGCGCCCCGCAGTGCCCTGGCTGGGCAAGCCCCCGGATGTTCCCCTGCAGTTCGGCTCCCCTGGCTGCCCAGCCTCCCTGTCCTCCTCCTCCTCCTCCTCCTCCTCCTCCTCATCCTCCTCGTCCTCCTCCTCGTCCTCCTCCTCAACCTCGTCCTCGTCCTCGTCCTCCTCCTCCTCCTCGTCATCGTCCTCCTCGTCCTCTTCCTCCTCCTCCTCCTAGTCATCCTTGTCCTTCTCCTCCTCCTCGTCCTCCTCGTCCTCATCGTCCTCCTCGTCCTCATCGTCCTCCTCGTCCTCCTCCTCGTCCTCCGCCTACTCATCCTCGTCCTCGTCCTCCTCCTCCTCGTCCTCCTCCTACTCCTCGTCCTCATCATCCTCGTCCTACTCCTCCTCCTCCTCCTCCTCCTCCCCCTCCTCCTCCACGTCCTCCTCCTCCTCCTCGTCCTCGTCCTCCTCGTCCTCCTCGTCCTCCTCCTCGTCCTCTTCCTCGTCCTCCTCTTCGTCCTCGTCCTCCTCCTCCTCGTCCTCCTCCTCCTCGTCCTCCTCGTCCTCGTTCTCATCATCCTCCTCCTCCTCCTCGTCCTCCTCCTCCTCCTCGTCCTCGTCCTCCTCCTCCTTGTCCACGTCCTCGTCATCCTCCTCCTCATCCTCCTCATCCTCATCCTCGTCCTCCTCCTCCTCCTTGTCCTCCTCCTCGTCCTCGTCCTCCTCGTCCTCCTCCTCCTCCCCGTCCTCCTCGTCCTCCTCCTCGTCCCCCTCGTACTCGTCCTCCTCATCCTCATCCGCGTCCTCCTCGTCCTCGTCCTCATCCTCGTCCTCCTCCTCCTCCTCCTCCTCCCCGTCCTCGTCCTCCTCGTCCTTGTCCTCCTCCTCGTCCTCGTCCTCCTCCTCGTCCCCCTCGTCCTCGTCCTCGTCCTCCTCATCCTCGTCCGCGTCCTCCTCGTCCTCGTCCTCGTCCTCCCCCTCGTCCTCCTCGTCCTCCTCCTCCTCCTCCTCCTGCTCGTTCTCCTCCTCCTCCTCGTCCTCGTCCTCCTCCTCCTCGTCCTCGTCCTCCTCCTCCTCCTCGTCGTCCTCGTCCTCCTCCTCCTCCTCCTCGTCCTCATCCTCCTCATCCTCGTCCTCGTCCTCCTCCTCCTCGTCCTCCTCCTACTCTTCCTCCTCCTCCTCGTCCTCCTCGTCCTCCTCGTCCTCCTCCTCGTCCTCCTCCTCCTCGTCCTCGTCCTCATCCTCGTCCTTGTCCTACTCCTCCTCCTCCTCGTCCTCCTCCTTGTCCTCCTCCTCGTACTCGTCCTCCTCCTCGTCCTCGTCCTTCTCGTCCTCATCCTCCTCGTCCTCATCCTCCTCGTCCTCGTCCTCCTTGCCCTCCTCCTCCTCGTCCTCCTCGTACTCGTCCTCCTCGTCCTCGTCCTCGTACTCGTCCTCCTAATCCTCCTCCTCGTCCTCCTCCTCCTCCTCGTCCTCGTCCTCCTCGTCCTCCTCCTCCTCCTCGTCCTCCGCGTCCTCCTCCTCATCCTCGTCCTCGTCCTCCTCGTCCTCCTCCTCCTCCTCCTCCTCGTCCTCGTCCTCCTCCTCGTCCTCCTCCTCGTCCTCGTCCTCCTCCTCGTCCTCCTCGTCCTCGTCCTCGTCCTCCTCGTCCTCTTCCTCGTCCTCCTCCTCCTCCTCCTCGTCCTCATCCTCCTCCTCCTCGTCCTCATCCTCCTCCTCCACGTCCTCCTCCTCTTCCTCGTCCTCATCCTCCTCCTCCTTCTCGCCCTCCTCCTCCTCCTCGTCCTCGTCCTCCTCCTCGCCCTCCTCCTCCTCCTCGTCTTTGTCCTCGTCCTCCTCCTCGTCCTCGTCCTCCTCCTCGTCCTCGTCCTCCTCCTCCTCGTCCTCCTCCTCCTCCTCGTCCTCCTCCTCATCCTCGTCCTCGTCCTCCTCCTCCTCGTCCTCCTCCTCCTCCACCTCCTCGTCCTCCTCCTCCTCGTACTCGTCCTCCTTGTCCTCCTCCTCATCCTCCTCGTCCTTCTCCTCCTCGTCCTCCTCCTCCTTCTCCTCGTCCTCGTCCTCCTTCTCCTCCTCCTCCTCCTCCTTGTCCTCCTCCTCCTCCACGTCCTCCTCCTCCTCCTCCTCGTCCTCGTCCTCCTCGTGCTCCTAGTCCTCGTCCTCCTCGTTGTCCTCATCCTCGTCATCGTCCTCCTCCTCCTCATCGTCATACTCGTCCTCCTCCTCCTCGTACTCGTCCTCCTCGTCCTCGTCCTCCTCTTCCTCGTCCTCCTCGTCCTCGTCGTCGTACTCGTCCTCCTCCTCCTCGTAATCGTCCTCCTCGTCCTCGTCCTCCTCTTCCTCGTCCTCCTCGTCCTCCTCGTCGTACTCGTCCTCCTCCTCCTCGTACTTGTCCTCCTCGTCCTCGTCTTCGTCCTCCTCCTCCTCGTCTTCCTCCTCCTCCTCATCCTCCTCCTCCTCCTCCTCGTCCTCGTCCTCGTCCCCCTCCTCCTCCTCGTCCTCCTCCTTCTCCTCGTCCTCCTCCTCCTCGTCCTCGTCCTCCTCCTCCTCCTCGTCGTCCATCTCCTCCTCGTCCTCCTCCTCCTCGTCCTCCTCCTTCTCGTCCTCCCCGTCCTCCTCCTCGTCCTCCTCCTCCTCGTCCTCCTCGTACTCCTCCTCGTCCTCTTCCTCCTCGTCGTCCTCCTCCTCGTCCTCCTCCTCCTCGTCCTCCTCGTACTCCTCCTCGTCCTCTTCCTCCTCGTCCTCCTCCTCCTCGTCCTCCTCCTCCTCCTCTTCCACGTCCTCCTCGTCCTCGTCCTCCTCATCCTCCTCGTATTCCTCCTCCTCTTCCTCGTCCTCCTCCTCCTCCTCATCTTCCTCGTCCTCCCCCTCGTCCTCCTCCTCGTCCTCCGCCTCCTCCTCCTCCTCGTCCTCGTCCTCCTCCTCGTCCATGTCCTGCTCCTCCTCCTCCTTCTCGTCCTCCTCCTCCTCCTCGTCCTCTTCGTCCTTTTCGTCCTCCTCGTCCTCGTCCTCCTCGTCCTCCTTCTCCTCCTCCTCGTCCTCCTCCGCCTCCTCCTCCTCCTCCTTCTCGTCCTCCTTGTCCTCCTCCTCCTCCTCCTCCGCCTCCTCCTCCTCCTCCTCCTCCTCCTCGTCCTCGTCCTCCTCCTCCTCGTCCTCCTCCTCCTCCTCGTCCTCCTCCTCCTCCTCGTCCTCCTCCTCATCCTTGTCCTCGTCCTCCACCTCCTCGTCCTCCTCCTCCTCCACCTCGTCCTCCTCCTCTTCCTCCTTGTCCTCGTCCTCCTTCTCCTCCTCGTCCTCCTTCTCCTCCTCGTCCTCGTCCTCGTCCTCCTCCTCGTCCTCCTCCTCCTCCTCCTCGTCCTCCTCCTCCTCCTCCTCGTCCTCCTCCTCCTCCTCCTCCTCGTCCTCCTCCTCCTCCTCGTCCTCGTCCTCGTCCTCGTCCTCCTCGTGCTCCTAGTCCTCGTCCTCCTCCTCGTCCTCCTCGTCCTCCTCGTTGTCCTCCTCCTCGTCATCGTCCTCCTCCTCCTCGTCGTCGTACTCGTCCTCCTCCTCCTCGTACTCGTCCTCCTCATACTCGTCCTCCTCTTCCTCGTCCTCCTCGTCCTCGTCGTCGTACTCGTCCTCCTCCTCCTCCTACTCGTCCTCCTCGTCCTCGTCCTCGTCGTCCTCCTCCTCGTCCTCCTCCTCCTCCTCCTCTTCGTCCTCCTCCTCCTCCTCCTCGTCTTTCTCCTCCTCCTCCTCGTCCTTGTCCTCCTCGTCCTCCTCCTCATCCTCCTCCTCCTCCTCCTCCTCTTCGTTCTCCTCCTCCTCCTCCTCGTCTTCCTCGTCCTCCTCGTCCTCCTCGTCCTCCTCGTCCTCCTCCTCCTCCTCCTCCTCTTCGTCCTCGTCCTCCTCCTCCTCGTCTTCCTCCTCCTCCTCCTCCTCGTCCTCCTCCTCCTCGTCCTCCTCCTCCTCGTCCTCCTCGTCCTCGTTCTCATCATCCTCCTCCTCCTCCTCGTCCTCCTCCTCCTCCTCGTCCTCCTCCTCCTTGTCCACGTCCTCGTCATCCTCCTCCTCATCCTCCTCATCCTCATCCTCATCCTCGTCCTTGTCCTCCTCCTCCTCCTTGTCCTCCTCCTCCTCCTCCCCGTCCTCGTCCTCCTCCTCGTCCTCGTCCTCCTCGTCCTCGTCCTCGTCCCCCTCGTCCTCGTCTTCCTCATCCTCGTCCGCGTCCTCCTCGTCCTCGTCCTCGTCCTTGTCCTCCCCCTCGTCCTCCTCGTCCTCCTCGTCCTCCTCCTCCTGCTCATACTCCTCCTCCTCCTCCTCCTCCTCCTCCTGCTCGTCCTCCTCCTCCTCCTCGTCATCGTCCTCCTCCTTCTCGTCCTCCTCCTCCTCCTCCTCCTCCTCGTCCTCGTCCTCCTCCTCCTCCTTCTCGTCCTCATCCTCCTCATCCTCGTCCTCCTCCTCCTCCTCCTCGTCATCCTCGTCCTCGTCCTCCTCGTCCTCGTCCTCCTCCTACTCTTCCTCCTCCTCCTCCTCGTCCTCCTCCTACTCTTCCTCCTCCTCCTCCTCCTCCTCGTCCTCCTCCTCCTCCTCCTCGTCCTCCTCGTCCTCATCCACCTCGTCCTCCTCCTCCTCCTCGTCCTCCTCCTCGTCCTCGTCCTCGTCCTGCTCCTCCTCCTCCTCCTCGTCCTCCTCCATCTCGTCCTACTCGTCCTTTTTGTCCTCCTCGTCCTCCTCCTCCTCCTCGTCCTCCTCCTCGTTCTCCTCGTCCTTGTCCTCCTCGTCCTCCTCCTCGTCCTCTTCGTCCTTTTCGTCCTCCTCGTCCTCATCCTCCTCGTCCTCCTCGTCCTCGTCCTCCTCGTCCTCCTATTCCTCCTCCTCGTCCTCCTCCTCCTCCTCGTCCTCGTCCTTCTCGTCCTCCTCCTCCTCCTCCTCCTCGTCCTCGTCCTCCTCGTCCTCCTCCTCATCCTCGTCCTCGTCCTCCTCGTCCTCCTCCTCATCCTCGTCCTTGTCCTCGTCGTCCTTCTCCTCGTCCTCCTCGTCCTCCTCCTCCTACTCCTTCTCCTTCTCCTTCTCGTCCTCGTCCTCCTCCTCGTCCTCGTCCTCCTTCTCCTCCTTGTCCTCGTCCTCGTCCTCGTCCCCCTCCTCCTCCTCGTCCTCCTCCTTCTCCTCGTCCTCCTCCTCCTCGTCCTCGTCCTCCTCCTCCTCCTCGTCGTCCATCTCCTCCTCGTCCTCCTCCTCCTCGTCCTCGTCCTCCTCCTCCTCGTCCTCCTCCTCCTTTTCCTCCTCATCCTCCTGTCTTCCTCCTCCTCCTCCTCCTCTTCGTCACCTCCTCGTCCTCTTCCTCGTCTTCCTTCTCCTCCTCCTCGTCCTCATCCTCCTCGTCCTCATCCTCCTCGTCCTCCTCCTCCTCGTCCTCCTCCTCCTCGTCTTCCTCCTCCTCGTCCTCCTCATCCTCCTCCTCGTCCTCCTCCTCCTCGTCCTCCTCCTCGTCCTCCTCCTCGTCCTCCTCCTCATCCTCATCTTCCTCCTCCTCCTCCTCCTCCTCCTCCTCCCCGCTCCTGTCAGGGATGTGCAGCTGCGGCAGGCTCAGTGCCAGGGACATGGGGCGCAGGGGCACCAAGAGCGGAGTCGCAGCCGAGCCGGTCCAGCAGAGCCTTGGGGAGGGCTGCCCTGGGAGCAGGGCTGAACCTCCAGCCCTCTTCCCTGCACGCCTTTCCCTGCCCCACCAGCGCTCACCCACTGCGCAGCGCAGCTTCCACAGCCACCAAGGAAACACCGACAGTCTCAGACCCAGCGGTTTGCAGGTGGGGCTTTACTGATCAGGGGCAAGAGCTGGTGTTAGCAGCCTGGCTGGCCGGCACTGGCCCTCGTCACGCTGGAGCAGGCTCTTGCTGGATGCCTCTCTCGGGAGCCTCAGCGCCTGAGATGGTCTCCTGGCACTGGCTGACGTGGAGCAGATGTGCTCTCCAGAGCTGTGGAGTTGAATACAAAGCTCGGTAGTCTTGTATGCACAGAGGTGCAGAGCAACAAGTCTAGTCAGGACACATGTGGTGGGATCTGCCTCTGTCTGGAGAGAGCAGGTCCTGGTCCCTGGGATGCAGTCCCACCCTGCTGCTCTCCGTACCCCCAGGGCTGGCAGGAAAACACCCTCTTTGCCCAGCTCTGGCCTGAAGCTGGCCCACACCCACTATTTCAGAGGCGAGCACTCCAAAAGGCAAAGACTCGACTGGGAACGCTCTTTTACCAGTTGCTTTTCACTGCCTGTGGTACCTGGGCCTCCCGTTGCTCTGGCTCTTTTTTCCTGGCCTTTGGCGGTGCCACGGCTGCGCTTCTGCTCTGTCTTGCTGCGCACGGAGTCCCAGAGCTTGCGTCTTTCCTCCTCCGTGCACACGCGGGGCTGCACCTGGTGGGCCACGGCAATGCAGCAGCAGGCAGTGTTAGTGTCCCTGGCAGGGGCTGGGGGGATTTTAGCGCCCCCCCTCCCTCCTGCCCCTTCTTTTCAGCCTCTCCATCAGCCCTGCTGTGCTCACGGTCCTGACTGCAGAATCTTTCTGCATGACCCCTGAGCCAAAGGAGTGTGGGGCTGAAAGCAACCCGGCTGCTTGCTATCCCAGACCAGCCTGGCAGCACCGTTGCGCCGTTGCCATTACCAACACCACCACATCAAGCCTTGGGACGTACCGGTCCTGCCCTCCTCTCCCCTGGCCTGGCAGGGGGTGCAGCCTGGGGTGCAGCTTCCCGCAGGTGTTGGCTGCTGCCCGCCTCTTTCCCCGACCGTTCCCACCGCAGCACTGCCAGCTCGCTGCAGACACACAGGGGAGGAGGAGGTGTGAGCACAGGAGAGCGCGCTCCAGCCGGGCTCCCAGCTGGGCGCCAGCCGCGGCCGCAGAAGCGGCTCTGCCGAGAGGCCGGCGCCAGGAGAAGCGGCTCTCTCCCGCGGGGCTGCGGGCAGCAGGAGGAAGGGACTGCGGGAGAGGCAGCACTGCCCGTGTCCGGAGAGATTTACCACTGGAGCTTGTCCTGCAGATCCAGCTGCTCATCCCTCTTCCCTCTTCTCTTGCGGGCCACCTGCCCCAGGATGCAGGTCACCACCTCCCGCAGGGCCCGGTCTGTCCGTGGGGAAAGGCTCCTGCAACAGCAAGGACAAAGTCTCCCTGACCCTGCAGCTGGGACCGTCCTGCCTCTTCCCGCACCCACCCCACACCTACGTGGCCCCGTTCTGCCCCACAGCCCCCTGGAGGCAGGAGGGGTTTCAAGCCCCTCTCTGGCCCCTGCCGTCGGGTCTCACCCAGCCCGTTCCCGTGGCTGCAGAAATCCCCGGGCGCCCTGTGCGGCCCCGTGGCTCAGGGCTTGGCTCCCTGTACCCACCACCACTGGCCCACCCCCCACCGCCCCAGGGCTCGGCTGGAGCGGGCTCACTCGTACCGCTTCGGGGGGACGGTGTTGTCCTCAGGGACTGTGGGGGGCTCTTCTCCAGCCTCTTCCCAGTTCTCCATAATCGTCCTGATCTCCAGCAGGTCACAGCTGGACTCGTCTGACTCCACGCTGCTCGGGGAGCTGTCTGAGGAGCACTCGGAGGAGCTGGATTCCTGCACAGGAGGAGACTCTCATACAACAGCCCCGCACCCGGAGGGTGCTGCTTCCCAGCACGCAGACCCCAGAACACTTCTGGCTGGACCACACGGGACGGGGAGAACCGGGAGAAGGAGCTCAGCAGGCCCTTGGGGTGACCTCTGAGTGTCACCAGGGTTTCACTGCAACTCCCTGTCCCCGCTCTTGCTCAGGAAGGGCAGCATCACCCGCCC
The DNA here is from genome assembly GCF_964273445.1 of Streptopelia decaocto. Taxonomy (NCBI): domain Eukaryota; kingdom Metazoa; phylum Chordata; class Aves; order Columbiformes; family Columbidae; genus Streptopelia; species Streptopelia decaocto. The sequence goes on along the minus strand of NW_028116439.1, from coordinate 192,146 downwards.
GGCTCTGCTGCAGCAACGCTGCTGTGACGGCTTGGGTGCTAGAGGTACTTTGCGATCTCAGCCGCCCCGCAGGAGAAAGTGCTCTTTGCCCGCAGGAATCCCAGGTACCTGGATCCTCTGCATCTCCTTTGGTTGTTCTCCCTTTCCTTTCACACTGGGTGTCTCCTTTTCTGCCTTGGCCTTTGCTTTCATTGCTCCGGCTGAGTGCTGTTTCCTTTTGTCCCCTGCCGCCACCTCTTTTTTCTTCTTTTCCTCTTCTTCCAGAAATTTCCAGATATATTGTGGAAGCTGCTCCTCTTTCTTCTTCTTCTCCCGTTTCTTCTGGAGGTCAAACAAAATGCAATAGCAGGCAGCATTAGTCTGTCCTGCCACGGTTGAGCTGTTTTCCTCCCTTTCCTCGCTTCTCTTCTGCCTTGCTGTCCACACTGGTTTGCTCCCAGGTTCCTGCAGGCTCCACCGAAGAGCCCGTCTGGAATGACCAGGGAGATCAGCCACCACCGGGCTACAAACCAGCCGGCAGCTGGTGAGCCAGGACAAGCACTGCAGTCACCCGGCAGGAGTGCAGGAGGAGCTGGTTCTGCACCTTGTGCTTCCAAGTGGCACAGCTGCTGCTGCAGCAGAACGCGCTCTACTCGCCTCCTTGTGATCAAGTGCCCAGACACGGAGAAGACCCCAAGCTGTCAGATGTGCCCAGCGGCCCCCCTACAACTCAGGATGCCCGGGTCTCGGCCCTCTCTTGCTGGAGCACCCAGAGGAATGGGGTCCTGTGCCCAGAGATAGCGCTACGCCCTCCGGGTCAGTGCACTGAAGTCTGCTCCTGGGTCCGAAACACAGAGCGCCCACAGGCTGTACGGGCAGGTTGGGCGCTGGGGACGCAGCGTCAAAGGGAGGAGGACACGGCCCCACGAGAAAAGCCATCCTGCCACCCAGCTCTCCTTAAGACAGGCGTCAGCGTAGAAGAGGCTCCTGGTTACTGAGGGCAATCCTCTGCAGTAACCAACCGCAGAACACTGTTCTCAGCAAACAGAAAGGTCGGGCTCATTTCAATCTGAAGGGAAAGCCAAAATGGCCTCCTGCTCCCGGAATGAGCATTTGCACTTGGCTACTCAACAGATCTGCACATCGGGAGCAGAGAAAGAAATAGTGCTGCCTGCGGGGTCTGCCAAGAAGCTACGAGACACTTGCCATGCCCGAGAAACCATTAGTTAGTGGGACACGGGGTGAGTGCACTTGGAGTGTGTCCGGGAGAAACATCTCGCTCCCACAGAGACCAGAGCAGGGGGTCACGCTCACCCATTTATGCAAGTGTCTCACCTGGCGCGAGGCTCACTCCCCTCAGCTTTCTGACCCTGCTGCGGCTTCCCAGTCAGTGCAGGTAACCGATTTGGAGAAAGCCTTGCTCGACGAAGGAGGCGCTTCTCGGCAACATCCTCTAGAAACGGGAAATGAGACGATTCTTCAGAACAGCATCTCGGTGTTGTTCTGGGAACCGGGTGCCTATTGTGTGCCAGTTCCAAGGAGAGTGCCGTGCGGGTCTGCTCAGGGCTGTGCTAACACTGGGGAAGGTGGTCCTGTTCATCCCTTGGGAGGAAAGCCATGTTTCCTGGCAGGTCTTGGGCATGTTCTGGCACTGTTTTTTTGTCCAGCTCCTCATGCCTACAGTGCACCGCTATTCCCGGGGGAAAACTGTCTGGGTGGCTTTCTCTCCTCCTTGTGCTGAAACGGGGGGTTCCCTGGCAGAGCTGGTGGTCTCCAGGAGTCATTCTGGGGAGGGAAATCATTTTGCTCAAGGGAACCCAGCTCTGGGATTGCTGCACTGGTCCCGTGCACACACATTTGCTGCTGGAGCAGGTTCACTCCACAGGCATTGCTTCTGAGACATCTGAGCACATGATGGAAAGAAGCAGGCTTAGAGCTTTGCCTGAAAGCCTTACCATAATGCTCCAGCTTCTTAATGGTTGGAGTCAGGTGAGGCTGCAAGAAGAGGCGTCCTGCCATCTTAGTTCCACTCCTGCTTCAGGTCAACAACTGCAGAGAATGGCTGGACGATGGCTTTCCTGCTTCCCGCAAAACGCCTCCTCTTCCTCCTCTCTGCTCTCCTCCTCCTTCTCCTCCTTCTCCTCCTTCTCCTCCTTCTCCTCCTCCTTCTCCTTCTCCACCTTCACCCTCCTTGGTGCTGTCGTGCTCCCTCTCTCCGCCTTCTCCTCCTCACTGCAGAGCAGCTGCTCCAGAGCAGAGCGGTGGCGAGAGCAGCTCCCAGCGCCTGGAGTCAACTCGGCCTCACCGGGGTGAGTGGGGCAGCTGCTGGTCACGAGAGGGAAAGGGGGGCTGTCAGCACTGTGACGTGCGGCTGTCCCACTGTGACCCCAGCCCGTGTCACACAGGGGCTGCACACACCTGCCCCCCAGGCCCTGCCAGGGGCTCTGCAGTGGGCAGGGGCTTCAGGGAGCTGCCCCACCCCACTGTCTCCTGAGCGGGAGGGGTTTCCCCAGGCTGGGGCTCGCCCCTGCCATGTCCCCACATGGGGACACTGGGCTGCAAGCGCCGATGCGCTTCCTTCTACCCTTCCCTGCTTCTTCCTGCCTCTCTCACCCACGGGTCTGCAGCGGGGAGCGCGGCTGCCCTGACCGGCGCAGCTTTGGCAGGCGATGGTGCTCACACCGGCTTTGGAGCCGGCTGCAACCATCTCCCGCTGGCCCCGGCAGCACCGGACCTGCTCCCACACGGGTCCCGCTGCAGCTCCCGCTGCTCACGGTTCCCAGGTGCGATGGAGAGAACTGGTCTGATTTGCTGAAGGTGCCTACGGGGGTGCAGTTGCCAAACTGCTTTTCCCCTCCAGCGAATCATTCCCTCCTGGGTGGGAAATTCCACCCGCTCTCCCTCGGGGAGGGGGTTCAGGCTGCCGAACCAAACAGGGTGGTGATTGATTGCCGCCGCTTCCTTGGTGTTCCCAGGAGAAAGGCCTGTCCATGCAGCAGCACTCGCGCTGCCCTAAGGCTCATTAACGCTTCGTGCCACAGGTCGCCCGGCTCCGGGCCGCCCGTCTGGTCCCACGGGCCGTCGAAGGGTCCGGGTCGATAACTCTTGTGGGAATGGCAGGATGTGCGGTTCCAGCTAAAGGGCCATGGACAGATTGTACGGAAGTATGTTTTCTATGAGTGTACGACGTGACGGCCCAGGCCAGTGAGAACGGTATCTGGGGTCAGAAAACCACCCCATATGTATGATGTGTGAATGTTGGGCCTGGGCGTGCGAATGAGTGGGTCAGAACATCGCCCACAAGATATGCACGGGAACGTGACTGAAAACAGTCACAGTATGAGTGTGGTGTGTTTAGAATAACAATTATTGAACAAAATCATTTTCTCTATCCTCTCAGTCCAAGCCCATACCTGTAAATCTATAAACTGAGAACTGTTAATAAAAGAGAGCTCAGCTCTGCCTGGCTCTGCTCTTGCTGCTGACAAGAACTCTGCCTGTGCGCCTCTGTCTGCGTCTGTACGAATCGTTCCTCATCGCCACAACGCTGACAATCCTTTTCTCAGAACACTCCGGGTCCCCAGCACCCTCCTGTCTCGTCCTCCCTTAACAACGATTCAGTCCCCATTTCTCCCCGTCTGCACAAACACTTGGTTTGCAGGTCACCAAGCTGGGGACCCGTCCCTGGGGCTGCACAGACAGTGGCTCGGCCTTTCTGCCTTGTGGACCTGGGTGCCTCTCTGTTTCAATCACACATTTTCTTCCTCCAGTGTCTCCATTTTGGTACAACTGCTTTTGCCAGGGTCTCCCCAGACTTCTCTGTCCCCATCGTTGGAACCCACACCCAAAAATCAACTTTCCGCGCTTGGCCAGGCCAGGGGGGGCAGGGGCTCCCCTGCTTGTGCCCAAGCAACCTCAATCCCTTGTCCCCACGCACGCATCTGCTCTCGTTCTCCTTGCAATCCGACCTTTGCACACTCTATCTCAAATTGTCTCTTAGAATTACCCTTTTCCAGCTGCTGACAGAACTTACGCAGGCCCCACGCTTGTTCTAAGCAGAGGCACAGGACGGTGCACAGGGTGACACGCAGAACACAGCACAGAACTGCAGACGGGACAGCGCAGGCTGCTGCCACCACGCCAGGACCCAACCGTTCCTATTCCACCCACTTTGTGCGGGGAGGGGAAGGATTACAGCTGTGCCTCCATCAGAGTTTCTCCATTTTTGGTACCCTGCTCGAATACCCCAATTTAGATGTCGTGGAAGCACCCCAAAAATCAATTTAGGCAGGTGAGGAGCTCCAGACTTCACTATATCCAGAGCTATTTAGCAGAGAACCAGCTAGAAATGGGGTTTATCCAAAACTATTCAGCACTCCCACAACATTGTAAAACACAGATTTGGACAATATGGTGCGTGGAAAACCCACTTAATACCTTCCCCTTGAGCCCAGTCTTGCAGCACCGCAGCCATAAAGTGTGTTCTGTTGTCACAGTGAATATTCTCAGGGGTGGTACAACGGTGAACCTCTCGTGCACCACTCGAGCTGTTTGGTAAAACAATGAGGGCCTGGCCAGCCCTGTGGTCCCTTTTGGAACAGTCACAAGAGGAAGGACGCTCTGTGAACCCCCATCCCACCCCTGACAGCTCCGGTGGCTGCAGCGGGCCCAGCTTCTGGCACATTTTAAGCTCACCTTTCAGAATGTTAAGGGGCTCTTATGCTGCGAGGTCCAATCCCATCTCCTGCTTTTCCAAAGCAGGTCATATAGAGGGCAGGAAATCACCAAAACCTCTGGTGTGTGTTTTCTCCAGTACCCCAATGTGCATCTTCCACTGAGTTTGCCCTTTTAGGATTTGGGACCCTTTCAGAAATGGAGATTGCCCTCTGGATGGGGGGGGGTTGTCTGTTTTTTCCCCACACCACTTGATGATGTCTGCAGTCACAGATAACAGTCACAGAATGGTTGAGGGTGGGAGGGACCTCTGGAGGTTATCTAGTCCAGCCCCTGCTCAGTCAGGGACTCCCGGAGCTGGGTGCCCAGGACCATGTCCAGACGGCTTTTCAGTATCTCCAAAGGTGACGACTCCACAACCTCCCTGGGCAACCTCTGCCAGGGCTCGGTCACCCAGGCAGTAACAAACTGTGTCCTGATGCTCTGAGGAAACCTCCTGTGTTTCAGTTCGTGCCCATTGCCTTTAGTCCTGTCACTGGGCGCCTCTGGAAAGAGCCTGGCTCCATCCTCTTGGCACCTTCCCTGCAGGTATTGATGCACATTGATGAGATCCCCCGGGAGCCTTCTCTTCTCCAGGCTGAGCAGCCCCAGCTCTCTCAGCCTTTACTCATATGTGAGGTGCTCCAGTCCCTTCCTCTTTAAGGCCATTTGACGGACGCTCTCTATAGTACATCCGTTTCTCTCTCGTACTGGGGAGCCCAGAACTGGACACAGTGCTCCAGGAACGGCCTCACCAGTGCTGAGTACAGGGCAAGGATCACCGCCCTTGACCTCCTGGCAGCACTCCTCCTAACACGGTCCAGGTCATCAGCAATCTTTTTTGTCTGCAAGTCCCCCTCGGGAGGATGTTCCTCCCCTTCCCCCACACTCCTCTGGGCTTGGGCTCAGCTGGGCCTGGGGCTAAAGCCAACCCCATCAGACCATCACGGCCACCGTGTCATGGCCACCAGCTCCCCGTGGGCACCGGCGTCTGGGCCAGCACCACCGCTCCTGAGCCGGGAGCCCCAGGAGGTGACGGGGCCCCAGGGGGATGGAATTTGGCGCTTTGGACTTTGAGGTGTGGGGAGGAAAACTGGCAGCTCTTACACACCAGGAGGCGCTGTTTTCCATTAAAATGACCAAAATGTCTCGTGATGTTCAAAGCCAAAGGACTCAAAAAAGCCTCTGAAAAGAACTGCACATTCACAGGAGATGCCATTAAATGACCCACGATGGTTTCCTTGTCCAATTCTGGGGTTCAAGAAGGCCCATAAGCAAACCCCCAGTTTTCTATTAAATATGTATTTCAGTCACGTCCTCCAGCTTCTCACATGCAGAACCGTTGAGGGCGAAGAGGGAAACGAAGCCCCATCCAATAGGAAGCCGGTGTGGCCAAGTGTTGAGCAATGGTGCCTGCTCAGGGCCAGGACACACCTCACCAGGCCATGCGGCCTCACCCCCTCTGTGTGTTGGGGCCAGGACCCGGGGCTGAGGCCACACTCGCCCAGCCCGGCCGGCTGCGGACACTGAGTCCGCTCTGCGCAGTCAAGGGCAGCAGCAGCTGCTGTGAGGGAGTGATGCGCAGCCTCGGCAGCTGTTGCTGGCGGCGTGTGGTTGGCATGGCCGCAGCCAGGAGCCAGCGGGGTGTGGGCCAGGGGCCCGGAGTGCGCAGCCGCCCGTCGCCCCGCCGGGGCCTGGTGCTGAAGGACGAGCGCCCCGGCAGCTGGAGAGGGTGCGGGCTGAGCTGGAGGCCGAGCGACTCCACGCCCAAGAGCTGCGCTGCCGCCTCACCAGTGCAACGTGGGAGCTGAAGGATCGGCCGAGCGGGACCGGCGGCTCCTGGCCACACGGCTGCGCTCCGCATGGGCGCAGTGGCAGGCGCGGGAGCTGCAGCGGCTGCGGGAGCTCATCCGGCGGCAGTGGGCGGTGCAGATCCGCCAGCTGCTGCGCTCCAAGGAGGCCGAGCTGCGCCAGGCACCGGGGATGCTGCAGCAGCAGCGCGGCAACGCCGTCCGTGAGGCTCGGGACCTGCAGCGGCAGCTGGCCAAGGAGCTGGTGAGAGGAGCCGGGAGCAGCAGCTGGGCCCGCGCTGAGCTGCAGGACGTCCTCAGCAAGCTGTGCTGGGAGAGCCATGGTGAGCAGGCCGCCCGCATCCTCCGCCTGGAAGACCAACTGCTGCAGCAGAGGAGACTCTCCCTGAAGTACATCTTGGAGCGGTCCGAGGGCGAGCAGCCCGCTTCCTGCACCCGGGCCAGGGCCTGGCACCGCCTGCACACCGGGGCCACCGGGCCCTGCTCTTTGGAGAGCCTCATGGCATCTTACTCCGGCCATGGAGAAGGGCAGCGGAAAACTCGCAAGAACTTCACAGAGGCTCGTCTGCGGGAGGAAGGGAACAGCGCGCAGGTTTGGCCAGAGACTGCGGGGCAAGACTCGGCGCTGCGCTGCTTGGAGTCCCCGCTGCAAGGAAGGAGCAGCCGCGGGCGCTCGGCAGCACAGGTCGCTGTTGCGGCCGTAGAGCAGCAGCAGGACGGGCTGCCTGGGAGCACTTACGTCAGGCTGCTGGAGCAGAACGCCCATCTCCAGAGCGCCCTGAAGGACCGCGAGCGGCGATGCAGTGTCCTTCAAGGGAACTGTCTGCTGGGGAAGGCAAGCTGTCCTCAAGTGCGGGAGGAAGTGGACGGGCTCAAGCAGAAGGCTGCTAAGCTGGCTCTCATTAGCGAGCAGCTGGAAGAGAGAGCCAGGCAACTGAGAGAGGCCATTGCAAACCTGGGAACACCAGGTTGCAGACAGCCCTGAGCACCAGCGTGCCTCCGGAGCTCAGGGATCGCTGGCAGCAGGCAGGTGACAAAATGAGTTCCTGCAGCAGCAGTGACAGCACACGCGCTTGACAAAGGACTCTGTGGCCGCGTGTTGGCTGACAGACTCAGGTCAGCCAGAAGTCTTGGCTCGATGTGTTGGAAACAACCAATAAAGGAATCATCTTTAGCCTCTTTATCTCTTCCTTGGGAGAACAGCCTCTCGGCTTTGTTATGATGCTCGTGCCCTGAGACGAGCGGTTTTCCATCCATTGCAGCGAGAAAGGGACTCTGTACCCAGCTCCCCTCTCCCCGGCCCTGCTGGTGCATCAATTGTGGCCAGCAGGGCAAAGAGCTTTCCGCTGTGCCCGCCTTCGACCCTTCCCCCTGACTGCGTGTTAGTGAATCGTGCGAGGTCCCACGGGCCACCTCTAACCCCTCATAATCTTCATGGAATGGAATGGAATGGAATGGAATGGAATGGAATGGAATGGAATGGAATGGAATGGAATGGAATAGAATAGAATAGAATAGAATAGAATAGAATAGAATAGAATAGAATAGAATAGAATAGAATAGAATAGAATCATTTAGGCTGGAAAAGACCTTTATGATCATGGAGTCCAACTGTAAACCCACCACTGGCAAGTCCGCCTGAACCCTCTCAGAAGTACCCTGTGCTGCATGGGGAGCATACCAACCATGGGACCAGTGTTCCCTTCACAGTGGACATCCTGCCAGGGCTTGAACCTCTTTGGCCATGGCCTTCCTGGGTCTTCCTGCTTTTCTGGAACTCAGTAGAGCTCCTGGTCACCTGCAGGGCAGCCGAGTTCAATGGGCAGGCCCGAACTCCTGACTTCTCTGAGTGGCTGAGAATCATAGAGTCATTTTGGTTGGAAGAGACCCTCAGGATTGAGTCCAACCATAAACCCAAAACTGGCACTAAACCACATCCCTAAGGACATAATCTACACATGGGTTTGGGGGTGCAGATTTGGGGTGCAGTGTTTAGGGGGTGTAGGGTTTTGGAGGGGCAGGATATTGGGGTGCAGGATTTGGGGGTGCAGGGTAGGGCAAGGAATGCTCTGACGGTGCAGAGTTTGAAGTTTCAGCACTTGGGGGTGCAGGATTTGGGGGTACAGGATTAATGGGTGCAGGGTGTTTGGGGGAAGGATTTGGGGGTGCAGGGTTTTGAAGTGCAGGGTTTAAAGGGGCAGGATACAGGGTGAACGATTTGGGCTGCACGTTTTCTGGGGGTGCAAGATTTGAGAGTGCAGGGATTTGGGGTGCCGGATTTGGGGGGGAAGGACCTGTGGGTGCAGGGTTTGTAAGTGCCTTGATTGGGGGTCAGAATTTGGGGGTGCAGGGTTTGTGTGGCAGGATTGCAGGGTTTTGGGGAGCGGGATCTGGGGGTGATGGATTTGGGTGACAAGGTTTGGGGGAGCAGAGTTCAGGGGTTTGGGGGATGGGTTTGGATGTACAAGATTCGGGGGAAATGGTCTGGGGGAAGGATCTGGGGGTGAGATATTTGGGGTGCAGGGTTTGGGTGGGCAGGATTTTGGGGGTGCCAGGCTTGGGAGTGCAGGATTTTTGGAGTATAGGGTTTGGGGGTACAGGCTTGGGGAGGCAGAATTTGGGGGTGCAGGTTTTGAAGGGCCAGGACTTTGGGGTGCACAGTTTGGACATCACAATTAAGGGAGCAGGATTTGAGAGAGCAGGATCTGGGCGGGCAGGGTTTGGGATGAAGGGTTTGGGGATGCAGGTTTGGGGGAGCAGGATTTGGGGGTTCAAAACCTGGGGGTGCAGGGTATTGGGGTGCAGGATTTGGGAGAGAAGGATCTGGGGGTGGAGGGACTGGGCTGAAGGGTTTGGAGGTGCCGGGTTTGTGGTTGCAGGTTTTAGGGGTACAGGGTTTGGGGGTTCAGGTCATGGGGGTGCAGGATTTCCACGTTCAGATTTGTGTATGTAAGGTTTGGGGTGAGGGTTTGGGGGTGCAGGGTTCGCACGTTTAGGACCTGGGGGTGCAGAATTTAGGTGTATAGGGGACTGGGGTGCCGGATTTTGGGGTGCAGGGTTTGGAAGCGCAGGGATTTGGGCTGCAGGGTTTGGGAATTCAAGGTTTGGGGTTCCAGGATTTGGGGGTGCAGTGTTAGGGGGTGAATGTTTTGGGGGTGCAGGGTTTGGGGGTGTATGATCTGGGGGTGAAGGATTTCAGGGTGCAGGGTTGGGAGGAAGGATTTGGGGGGCAGGGTTAGGTGGGATATGGGGCTGCAGGATTTAAGTGGGTAAGATTTTGGGGTGAAGGGGTTTGTAGTGCAAGGTTTGATAGGGCAGGGTTTTGGGGTGCAGGGTTTTGAGCTGCAGGGTTTTGGGGTGCAGGGTTTGCGGGGGCAAGTTTTGCAGGTTCAGGAACTGGGGGTGCAGGATTTTGGGGTACAGGATTTGAGGGGTTCAGGATTCTGGGGTGTAGGATTTAAGAGGTGCAGGGGTTAGATGTGCAGGGTTTGGGGGTTCAGGACGTGGGGGTGGACGATTTGGGCGTTTAGGGTTTGGGGGTGCAGGGTGTTGGGAGAGGGATTTCGGGTTGCAAGATTTGGTGTTCCAGGGTTTTCAGGTGAAGGATTTGGGGGTGCAGGGTTTAGGGGTGTCAGAATTGAGGGTGCAAGGTTTGGGTGTTCAAGATTTAGGGCAGCAGGATTTTGGGGTGCAGGGTTTGAGGGGTGCAGGGTTTTGGGTGAGGGATTTGGGGTTCAGGGTTAGGGGGTGCAGGGGTTGGGGGTGCAGGGTGTTGGGGAAGGATTTGGGGGTGCAGGGTTTGGAGGTGGAGTGATTCAGGGATCAGGGTTTGGGGGGCAGAATTTTGGGTGCAGGGTTTAGGATTGCAGGATTTGCGGTAGCAAGACTGTGGGGTGCAGGGGTGAGGGTCTGGGGATGCAGGACTCACGTGTTTAGGAACTGAGGCTGCAGGATTTGGGGGTTCAGGGTTTGAGAGTACAAGGGTTTGGAGTGTCAGGTTATGGGGTGCAAAGTTTGGAGGTGCAGGAGTTTGGGGTGCAGGGTCTAACGGTGCAAGGTATGGGCAGCAGGATGTGGGGATGCGGGATTTAGGGGTGTAGGGTTGGGGGGTGAAGGCTTTGGGGGATAGAATTTCGAGGTGAAGGGTTTCAGGTGCAGGGTCTTGGGGTGAAGGGTTTAGGGTGAAGGGTTGGGTAGGGCAGGATTTTGGGTTGCAGGGTTTGGGGATGCAGGCATTGGGGGGCAGGGTGTGGGGGTACAAAGTTTAGGGGACGGGGTTTTGGGGTGCAGGATCTTGGGGTGTACGAGTTTTGGGTGTGGGATTTGAAGGAAAATGATTTGGGGTGCAAGGTTTGGGGTGCAGGGCTTGGGGGGCAGGTTTTGCGTGTTCAGGAACTGGGGGAGCAGGATTTTGGGGTGCAGGGCTTTGGGGTGCCGGGGTTAGCCTGCAGGGTTTGGAGTGCAGTATTTTGGGGTGCAGGGGTTTGGGGGTGCAGGGTTTGGGGGTGCAGGATTCAGGGTTGAAGAGTTTGGTATTACAGGTTTTGGGGGTTCATGGCTTGGGAGGAAGGATTTTGGGTGCAGAATTTAAGGGTGCACGTTTTGAGGGTGCAGAGTTTAGGGATGAAGAATTGGGGATGCAGGGTTTTGGGGGCATTATCTGGGGGGTCAGGATTTGGGGGTGCAAGGTTTTGAGGTGCAGGTTTTGGAAGTGCAGAGTTGGGGGGCAGGATGTTCGGTGCAGGGCTTTAAGGTGCAGGACTTGGTGGTGCAGGATTTCGGGGTGCAGGCTTCGGGTGCTCAGGACCTGGGGCTGCAGTAATTTAGGGTTCATTGTGTGGGAGGACAGGATTTGGGGTGCAGGATTTGACAGTGGAGAGATTTTGGGGTGCAGGATCTGGGGGTGCAGGCTTTCAGGTGGGGATTTTGGGGGTAAAGGGTGTTGAGGAAGGACCTAGGGGTGCAATATTTGGGCTTTAAGGGTTTAGGGGGGCAGGATCTGGAACTGCAGAGTTTGGGGACAGGATCTGGGGGTGCAGGTTTTGGGGGGGGAAAGGTTAGACAAGGTTTGGGGCTGCAGGGATTTAGGGTGCAGGGTTTAGGGATGCAGTGTTCTGGAGGAAGGATTTGGGGTGCAGGGTGTGGGGGGTAGGATTTGAGGTTTTAGTGTTTCAGGGTGTAAGATGTTGGTGTGCAGGATTTGGGGTGCAGGGTTTGGGGGTGCAGGGTTTGATGGTAGAGTTTAGGATGCAGGTTTTGGGATTGCATGATTTGGGGTGCAGGATTTGGGAGGGAATGCTTTGGGGTGCTGGGTTTTTGGGGGTGCAAGATTTGGGGGTGCAGGGTTGGAGGTGTAGGGTTCTTGGGTGCAGGGGTTTGGGACATAACGTTTTGGTAGGGTGTGGTTTGGGGTGCAGGATTTTGGGGTGCAGGACTTTAGGGTGCAGAATTTGGGGGTGTGCAGTTTAAGGGGCAGGATTTGGCATTGCAGGGTTCTGGGGTGCTGGGTTTGGGGTGCAGTGTTTTGGGGTGCAGTGTTTAGGGAAGAATGATGTGGGGGTGCAGGGTTTAGGGTAGCAGGATCTTGGGGTGCAGGGGTTTGGGGTACAAGGTTTGGGGACAAAGGGTTCTGGGAGGCAGGGGGGTGAAGGGTTTGGGGGTACAGGGTGTTGCGGGAAGATTCTGGAGAGTCAGGAATTGGGGGTGCAATGTTTGGGTTGAATAGTTTGGGGGTGCATGGTTTAAAGGTGCACATTTTTGGGGGTGCATGATTTGAGAGTGAAGGGTGTTGGGGTGCAGGATTTGGGTTTCAGGGTTTGGGGGGGCAGGATTTTAGGGTGCAGGATTTGGGCATGAATGCTTTCGGGGTTCAGGGTGTTGGGGGTGTGTCGAGGATTAAGATTGCGGGGTGACAATAAAACCCTGGCAGATGTATTGTTAACCCCCTCTGCCCCCCACTTCCCCCTTTTGCCCCTCCCTCTCCCCCCTTCCCACTAAGGACAGGCGATCGGGAGGGAAAGAAGAACAGAGAGAAGAGAGTTGGAAAAATTAAAGATATTTTACTACTGCTACTAATGAGAATAGAGAAAATAATACAAAATATACAAAACCAATCTTGAAAGTCTCAGCAACTGCAGAGCCGGCCACCAAAGTCCTGGATTAGACTCTGCAGCCAAGCGGAGCTGGATTCAGTCTGTCACTAGGCCTCAGTTCTCAGGGATGAGTAGCAAGATCCTCTCCTAATGTCGGCCATAAGGAAAAAGGGACGAGATCCTCGTGATCTCCCACTTTTATATGAAGTATTCACGTGAATGGAATGTTATACACAGTTGGTCAGTTTCTCGGTCACTTGTTTCTCGTCGCCCCTCTCGCGAGATGTCCATCCATGCTTATCATTAAGTTTGCATTCCATTGCTGTGTTTACCAAAACATGGGTCTGGTTCTCCAGGAAAATGCAGTTAATATGAAGCTTTAGCTGACAGGCAAAACTCACTGAAAGAGAAACTTGTTTTTAACAAAACCAGGACAGGGTGCAAGATTTGAGGGTGCGAGGTTTGGGTGTTAAGATTTAGGGGAGCAGGATCTTGAGGTGCAGGGTTTGAGGGGTGCAGGGTTTTTGGGTGAGGGATTTGGGGCTCAGGGTTTGGGGTGCAGGGTGTTGGGGAAGGATTTGGGGGTGCAGGGTTTGGAGGTGCAGTGTTTCAGGGATCAGGGTTTGGGGTGCAGAATTTTGGGTGCAGGGTTTGGGATTGCAGGATTTGGGGCAGCAAGACTGTGGGGTGCAGGGGTTTGGGGTGAAGGGTTGGGTAGGGCAGGATTTGGGGTGCAGGTTTTGGGAAGGAAGGAAGGAAGGAAGGAAGGAAGGAAGGAAGGAAGGAAGGAAGGAAGGAAGGAAGGAAGGAAGGAAGGAAGGAAGGAAGGAAGGAAGGAAGGATGGATTTGGGGGTGCAGGGTTTGAGGGTTAAAGGATTTGGGGGTGCAGGGTTCAGTTGTTCAGGACCTGGGTGTGCAGGGTTTGTGCGTTCAAGGCTTGGGGCGCATTGTTTTGGAGAACAGGATTCGGGGGTACAGAGTTTTGGGGTGCATGGTTTGTGAGAGAAGAATTGGGGGTGTACAGCAGGTTCAGGGTTTAGTGTAGCAGGATCTTGGGGTGCAGGATATGGGGATGCAGTGTTTGGGGGGGGCAGGGATTGTGGGGAAGGATCTGGGGGTGCAGGATTTTGGGGTTGAGGTTGGGGGCTTCAGGGTTTGGGCGGCAGGATCTGGGGGTGCGGGATTTAGGGGTGTAGGGTTGGGGGGTGAAGGCTTTGGGGGACAGGATTTCAAGGTGAAGGATTTGTGGGTGCAGGGTTTGGGGCCAGGATTTGGGGGTTTAGGATTTAGGGGTGCAGGGTTCTGGGGTGCCAGGTTTTGGGGTGCAGTGTTTTGGAGTGCAGTGTTTTGGGGTGTAGGGTATAGGGAAGGATGATATGGGGGTGCAGGGTTTAGGGTACCAGGATCTTAGGGTGCAGGGGTTTGGGGTGGAGGGCTTGGTAGGGCAGGGTTTGGGGGTGGAAAGTTTAGGGGAGTAGCCTTTGGGGTGCAGGATTTGGGGGTGAAGGAGTTTGGGGGTGCAGGTTTTGGGGTGCAGGGTTTGGGTGCAGGATTTGGGGGTAGAGGGGCTTGAAGGGGACAGGATTTGGAGGTGCAAGATTTGGTGGTCTGGGGTACTGGGGTGCAGGATTTGGGGTGCAGGGGTTTAAGGTGCAGGATTTGGGGTGCAGGATCTGGGGGTGCAGGGTTTGGGGGGTCAGTTCTTGAGGTGCAGGATCTGGGGTGCAGGATTTTGGGTCTGCAGGGTTTGAGGGTTTGGGACATCGGGTTGGAGGATTTGGGGGTGCAGGACCTGGGGATGCAGAGTCTGGGAGGGGCTTTGGGGGTTCAGGGCTTTGGGGTCCAGGATCCTGTGGTGCAGGATTTGGTGCAGAGTCTGGGAGGGAAGGATCTTGGGGTGTAGGGTTTGGTCACGCAGGACATGGGGGTTCAGGGGTTAGGGCAGCAGGATCCTGGGGTGCAGGGATTTGGGGTGAAGAGTTTGGCAGGGCACGATCTGGGGGTGCAGGGTTTGGGGAGCATGATTTTAGGGTGCAGGGCTTGGGGGTGCAGGGTTTCAGGGTCAGGATCTGGGGGTGCAGGGTGTTGAGGGGAGGAATTTGGAGGTGCAGTGTTTGGGGGGGCAGGTGGTCCAGGGTTTTGGGGTGTGAGTTTTCCAGTGAAGGATGTGGGGTGGCAGGACTTGGGGGTGCAGGGTTTTGAGGTGCAGGGATTTGGGGTGAAGAGTTTGGTAGGGCAGGATTTGGGGTGCAGGGTTTGCGTGTTCAGGAACTGAGGGTTTAGGAATGACAATCCTAGTGTGCAGGATGTTAGGGGTGCATGGATTGGGGGGGCAGGGATTGGGGGTGCAGGAGCTGGGAGTGTGAGATTTAGGGAAGCAGAATTTGGGGGTGAAGGGTTTGGGATTCAGGATCTGGGGTGCAGGATTTGGGGGTGCAGGGTTGGGGGAGTAGAGTTTAGGGGTGCAGGGCTTTGGGGTGGGGGTTTGGGGATGCAAATTTTTCATCTTTAGGAACTGGGGGTGCAGGATTTGGGGAAAAATTTTCAAGCTGAAGGATTTGGGGGTGCAGGGCTGGGGCCAGAATCTGGGGGTGCAGCTTTTGGGGTTGTGGGTTTTCAACGTGCAGGTTTGGGGATGCCGGGTTTTGAACGGCAGGGTTTGGGGGGACAAGATTTGGGGTTGAAGGATGTGGGGGTCCAGTGTTAGGGGATGGAAGAATTTAGGGTCCAGGACTTGGTCTGGAAGAGTTTGGGGTTGCAGGGTCTGGGTGTACGGTCGGGAGGTGCAGGGTTGGAGGGACAGGATTTGGGGGTGCAGGTTTGGGAGTGTAGGCTTTGGGGGTTCAGGGCTTTGGGGTCCAGGATCCTGTGGTGCAGGATTTGGTGCAGAGTTTGGGAAGGAAGGATCTGGGGGTGCAGGATTTGGGGGTTCAGGGTTTAAGGTAGCAGGATTTAGGGTGCAGCATTAGGGTGTGCAGGATTAAGAGGTGTGGGATTTGGGGGTGCAGGGTGTTGGAGGGAAGGATTTACTGGTGCAGGTTTTAGGGTAAAGTGTTCTGGGGTGCAGGGTTTCAGGGTGGAGCATTTGGGGGTAGAGGGTTTGGGGGTGCAGGGTGTTGGGGGAAGGATCTGTTGGTTCAAGATCTGGAGGTGCAGGATTTTGTGGTGCAGAATTGCGGTGCAGGATTTGGGGGTTCAGGGTTTGGGGGTGTAGAGTTTTGGGGGCAGGATCTGGGGATGCGGGATTTAGTGGTGTAGGGTTTGGGGGTGAAGGGTTTGGGGTGCAGAATTTTGAGGCGAAGGGTTTGAGGGTGCAGGGTCTTGGTGTGAAGGGGCTTGGGGTGGAGGGTTGGGTAGGGCAGCATTTTGGGGTGCAGGTTTTGGAGGGGGGAGGTTTTGGAGGTGCAAGATTTGGTGGTGCAGGTTTTAAGGGTGCAGTGTTAAGGGGGTGGAGGATTACATGGTGCAGATTTTGGGGTGCAAGGATGGGGGGGCAGGGTTTTGGGGGGCCTGATTGGGACTACAGGGTCTGGGGGTGCAGGATTTGGGGGTTCAGGGTTTAGGGCAGTAGGATCTTTGGGTGCAGGGGTTTGGGGTGTAGTGTTTGGGGCCAGGATCTGGAGGTGCAGGTGTGGGGTGCAGGATCTGGGGATACAAGATTTGGGGTAGCAGGGGTTTGGGGAGCAGGGTTTAGGGGTCAGGCTTTAGGGGGACAGGGTTTAGGGGGCAGGGTTGGGAGGGATGATTTGGGGATGCAGGGTTTAGGGCAGCAGGATCTTGGGGTGAAGGGGGTTGGGTGAAGGGTTGGGTAGGACAGGATTTGGGGGTGCAGGTTTTTAGGGTGCAAGTTGTGGGGGGCATTATTTGTGGTACAGGGGCTTGGGGGTGCAAAATTTAGTGGTGCAGGGTTTGTGGGTGCAGGTCTTGGGGAGGCAGAATTGGGGGTGCAGGTTTTGGGAGTTAAGGGATTTGGGGGTGCAGATTTTGGGTGTTCAGAACCTGCGGCTGCAGGATTTGGGGATGTAGGTTTTGGTGGGGCAGGGTTTGAGGTGCTGGGTTTTTGGGGAGGTTCGGGACATGGGTCTGCAGGATTTCGGGTTGCAGGGTTAAGGGGTTTAGGATTTTGGGGTGCAGGATTCTGGGGTGCAGAGTTAGGGAGGGCAGGGTTTGGGGAGGCAGGAGCTGAAGTGTTTGGGTGTGCAGGGTGTTAAGGCACAGGATCTGGGGGTGCAGGGTTTGGGGGTGCAGTGTTCTGGGGGTGTAGGCTATTGGGGTGCAGGATTTGGGGTTGTAGGAGGCAGGATCTGGGGCGCAGCTTTTGAAGTTGCAGGTTTTGGGGGTGTAGGATTTGGAGAGTCAGGATTTGGGGGTGCACGGTTTAGGGTGCACATGTTTTGGGCGTGCATGATTTGAGAGTGCAGGGCCATGGGGTGCAGGATTTGGGGGTGCAGGGTTTTGGGGTCAGGATTTGGGGGTGCAGGGTTTTGGGGAGAAGGATTCGGGGTGCAGCATTTTGAAGTGCAGGGTTTGGACAGGGGAGGTTTTGGGGTTGCAAGATTTGGTGGTGCAGGTTTTGGGGTGCAGTGCTAAGGGGGTGGAGGATTAGAGGTGCAGGATTTGGGGGTGCAGGGTTGGGGCTGCAGGATTTTGGGGGCCTGACTTGGGGGTACAAGGTCTGGTGGTGCAAGATCCTGGAGTTCAGGATTTGGGGGTTCAATATTTGGGTCTGCAGGGTATGGGAGGGAAGGATCTGGGGCTTCGGGATTTGGGGATGCACCGTTTGGGGGTACAGGGTTTAGAAGTCAGGTCTAAGAGTGGAGGGTTTGGGGGTGCAGGGTTTGCGGGTGCAGGTTTCATGAGTTCAGGAACTGGTGGTGAAGGAATTAAGGGTGCAGGGTTTGGGAGTGAAGGATTTGAGGGTGCAGAGTTTGGGGGAAGGATTTGGGGGTGAGAGATTTGAGGTGCAGCACTTGGGGGTGCAGAGTTTTGGGAGGCAAGGATCTGGGGGTGTAGGATTTGGGGGTTCAGTGTGGAAGGTAGTACAATCTTGGGGTGCAGGGGTTTGCAGTGAAAGGTTTGGTAGGGCAGGATTTGGGGTGCAGGGTTTTGGGGTGCTGGGTTTTGGGGTACAGAATTTGGTGTTGCAGGGATGGAGTTGAAGGGCTTGGGTTTCCAGGACTTTGAGGTGCAGGACTTGGAGGTGCAAGGTTTGGGGGTGAATTCTTTGGGGGTGCAGGGTTCGTGTGTTCAGGGTTAGGGGTGCAGGATTTGAGGGTGCAGGGCTTTTTGTGTAGAGTTTGGGAGTTCAGGGTTTGGGGTGCAAGGTTTTTGGCAGGAGGATCTGAGGGTGCAGGATCTGGGGCTGCAGTGTTTCCAGCGCAGGTTTTGGGGGGACTTGATTTTGGGGTGCTCACTTTGGGGCTGCAGGATCTGGGGGGCAGGATTTGGGGGTTCAGGGTTGAGGGTAACAGGAATTTGGGGTGCAGGGTCTTGGGGTGAAGAGTATGGTAGGGCAGGATTTGGGGGGGCAGGATTTGGGAAGGAAGGAAAGAAGGAAAGAAGGAAAGAAGGAAAGAAGGAAAGAAGGAAAGGGAGCGTCTGGGGGTGCAGGATTTGGGGGTGCAGGATTTGGGGGTGCAGGATTTGGGGGTGCAGGATCTGGGGGTGTGGGGGTTTGGGTGAAGAGCTTTGTAGGGCAGGATTTTGGGGTGCAGGATTTGGGGGTGCAGGGTTTTTGGGGTGCAGGGTTTGAGTACGGCGTGTGGGGAGGCAGGATTGGGGGGGCTGCATTTGGGGTACAGGATTTGAGGGTATAGTGTTCATAGTATCTGGATCTTGGGGTGCAGGTTTTGGAGGTGCAGAGTTTGGGAGGGAACGATCTGAGGCAGCAGGATTTGGGGCTTCAGGAAATGAGGTTGAAGGATTTGGGGGTGCAGTGTTTTGAAGTGCAGGATTTGGGTGGCAGGATCTGGGGGTGCAGGATTTGTGTTTCAGGGTTTAGGGGTGCAGGATCTGGAGGTGCAGGGTGTTTGGGTGAAGGGCTTGGTAGGGCAGGATTTTGGGGTGAAGAATTTGGGGTGCAGGGTTTGGGGGTGCAGGTTTGAGGGTTAAAAGATTTGGGGGTGCAGGGTTCAGCTGTTCAGGACCTGGGTGTGCAGGGTTTGCACATTCAAGGTTTGGGGCGCATTGTTTTGGGGGAAAATCTTGGGGTGCAGGGCAGAAGGGTTTGGTAGGGACAGATTTGGGGGTGCAGGGCTTTGGGGTGAGGGGTTGGGGGTGCCAGGTTTGGGGGGGAAGGATCTGGGGGTACAGGTTTTGGGGGTGCAGGGTTTTAGGGTGCAACTTGTGGGGGGCAGGGTTTTGGGGTATAGGGTTTTGGGGTGCAGAGTTTTTGGGGGGAGGATTAGGGGAGCAGGGTTTTGGGGTGCAAGGTGTAGCGGTGCAGTGTTTTGGGGGTGCAGGGTTTGGGGAGGCAGAATTGGGGGTGCAGGGTTGGGGATTGCAGGATATTGGGGGAAGCATCTGAGGGTACAAGATTTGCGGTAGCAGGGTTTAGGGCAGCAGGATCTTGGGGTGAAGGGGGTTGGGATGAAGGGTTGGGTCAGACATGATTTGGGGGTGCAGGTTTGGAAGGGTCAGGACTTTGGGGTACACAGTTGGGACAGCCCAATTGGGAGTGCAGGATTTGGGAGAGAAGGATCTGGGGGGGCGGGGTTTGGGCTGAAGGGTTTGGTAGGGCAGGGTTTGGGGGAGCTGGATTTGGAGGTTCAGAACCTGGGGGTGCAGGGTATTGGGGTGCAGGATCTAGAAGGGCAGGGTTTGGGGCTGCAGTATTTGGGGCGCAGGGTTTGGGGGTGCAGGATCTTGGGGTGTACGAGTTTTGCATGCAGGATTTGAAGGAAAATGATTTGGGGGTGCAGCGATTGGGGATGTGGGGATTTGGGGTCGCTGGTTTTGGAGATTCTGGATGTGGGGGTGGAGGATTAGGGGGAGCAGGTTTTGGGGTGCAAGGTTTAGTGGTGCAGGGTTTGGGGTGCAGGTTTTGGAGAGCCAGGGTTAGGGTTAGGGTTTGGTGGGGGCACAGTTTGCACAGCTAAGTTTGGGGTGCAGGGCTTGGGAATTCAGGGTTTGGGGGTGCAGAGTTGTGGGGAGCAGGGTTTGGGGGTTCATGACGTGGGGATGGAGGAATTGGGGGTGCAGGGTTTGGTGGGGAAGGGTTTGGGGGTGCCTGGCACAGGGTTACAGGATTTGGGAGTCAAGGGTTTGGAGGTGCAGGGGTTTGGGGGGGCACGATATAGGGGTGCAGGATTTGAGGGTGCAGGGTTGTGGAGTGCAGAGATTTAGGGGTGCAAGATCTGGGCTTGTACAGTTCTGGGGTGCAGGTTTTGGGGAAGGACGATTTGGGGTGCAGAGTTGGGAGATGCCAGGTTTGTGGTTGCAGCTTTTAGGGGTACAAGGTTTGACGGTTCAGGTCGTTGCGGTGCAAGGTTGGGGAGAAGGAATTTGGGGGTGCAGGATTTTGGGTACAGGATTTGGTCATGAATGCTTTTGGGGTGCAGGGTTTGGGGGTGCAAGATTGGAGGGTGCAAGGTTTGGGTGTTCAAGATTTAGGGCAGCAGGATCTTGGGGTGCAGGGTTTGAGGGTAGAAGGATTTTTGGGTGCAGAGGTTTAGGGTGAAGGGGTTTGGGGGTGCACTGTTGGGGGACAGGGTTTGGGGGGGCAGGGTTTGGCGCAGATCTGGGGGTACAGGATATATGGGTGCAGGGTGTTGGGGTTTAGGGTGGGAGGATCTTGGGGTGCAGGGCTGAAGGGTTTGGTAGGGCAGGATTTAGGGGTGCGGGTTTCATGTCTTTAGGAACTGGGGGGGCAGGATTTTGTGGTGCAGAGTTTTGAGTGCAAGTTTGAGGGGTCTTGATTTTTGGGGTACATGGTTTGGGGGGACAGGATTTGGGGTGTAAGGTTTGGGGGTGCAGGTTTCACACATTAAGGAACTGGGGCTGCGGAAGTTGGGGTTGCAGGGTTTTGGGGTGCAGGGTTTTGGGGTGCAGGGTTATAGGGGTACAGGTTTTGGGAGGGAAGGATCTGGGGGTAGAGGGTGCAGGGATCAGAATATGGGGGTGCAGGGTTAGGGGGTGCAGAACCTTGTTGTTCAGGACCTAGGGGTGCCGCGTTTGGGGGTGCAGGGTATTGGGGTGCAGAATATAGAAGGGCAGGGTTGGGGGTGCAGAGTTTTGGGGAGCAGGGTTTGCTGGTTCATGACGTGGGGATGGAGGAATTGGGGGTGTAGGGTTTGGTGGGGAAGGGTTTGGGGGTGCAGGGTTGAAGGGTGCAGGGTTATGGGGGTACAGGTTTTTAGAGGGAAGGATCTGGGGCTGCAGGGTGTAGGGATCAGAATTTGGGGGTGCAGGGTTCTGGGGAGCAGGATCTGGGCTGCAGGATATGGGGGAGCAGGGTTTGGGGTGCAGAACCTTGTTGTTCAGGGTTTAGAGGCAGGATTTGGGGGTGCAGGGCTTTGGGGTGAGGGGTTGGGGGTGCAGGGTTCAGGTGTTCAGGACCTGGGAATTGCAGGATTTGGGGGTGCAGGGATTTGGGGTGAGGGATTTCAGGGTGCCGGGTTTGGGGGAGCAGGATCCGAGGGTACAGGTTTTGGGGGTGCAGGATCCGTGGGTACAGGTTTTGGGGGAGCAGGGTTTTAGGGTGCAACTTATGGGGGGCAGGGTTTTGGGGTGCAGAGTTTTGGGGGGGAGGGTTAGGGGAGCAGGGTTTTGGGGTGCAAGGTGTAGTGGTGCAGGGTTTTGGGGGTGCAGGGTTTGGGGAGGCAGAATTGGGGTTGCAGGGTTTGGGACTGCAGGGTGTTGGGGGAAGATCTGGGGGTACAAGGTTTGGACTTGGGGGTTGGGGGATTTGGGTGTGCAAGGATTTGGGGGTGCAGGGTGGGGCAAGGAAGGCTCTGAGGGTGCAGAGTTTGAAGTTTCAGGACTTGGGGGTGCAGGATTTGGGGGTACAGGCTTAATGGGTGCAGGGTGTTTGGGGGAAGGATTTGGGGGAGCAAGATTTGGGTGTGCAGAATCCGGGGGTGTGGGGTTTTAGGGTGAAGAGCTTGTGGGTGCAAGTCTTGGGGGGTTAAAATTTGGGGGGGAAGGGTTTGGAGGAGCAGGATTTAGGGGTGCAGGGTTTTGGGGTGCAGTGTTTTGGAGTGCAGGGTTTAGGGAAGGATGATATGGGGCTGCAGGGTTTAGGGCAGCAGGATCTTGGGGTGCAGGGGTTTGGGGTGGAGGGCTTGGTAGGGCAGGATTTGGGGGTGGAAAGTTTAGTGGGGTAGGGTTTGGGGTGCAGGATTTGGGAGTGAAGGGGTCTGGGGGTGCAGGGTTATGGGATTCAGGATTTTAGGGTGAAGGTTTGGTAGGGCTGAGTTTGGGGGTTCAGGGTTTTTGTGCTGCAGGCTTACTTGGGATTTGGGGGTGCAGGGTTTAGGGCAGCACGATCTTGGGGTGAAGGGATTTGGGGTGAAGGGTTGGGCAGGGCAGGATTTGGGGTTGCAGGATTTGGTGGGGCAGGAATTGGGGGTGTTGGGGGGAAGGATTTGCTGGTGCAGCTTTTAGGGTAAAGGGTTTTGGGGTGCAGGGTTTCAGGGTGGAGGATTTGAGGGTAGAGGGTTTAGGGATGAAGAGTATTGGGGTACTGGGTAGTGGGGTGTAGGGTTTGCAGGGCAGGATCTGGGGGTGCGGGATTTAGGGGTGCAGGGTTGGGGGGTGAAGGGTTTGGGGGACAGAATTTCGAGATGAAGTGTTTGAGGGTTCAGGGTCTTGGGGTACAGGGGTTTGGGGTGAAGGGGTTGGGTAGGGCAGGATTTTGGCGTGCAGGGTTTGGGACTATAGGTTTTGGGGTGTAGGGTTTGGGGGGTAGGGTTTGGGGGTACAAAGTTTAGAGGGCAGGGTTTGGGGGTGCAGGATCTTGGGGTGTACGAGTTTTGGGTGTGGGATTTGAAGGAAAATGATTTGGGGTGCAGGGTTTGGGGGGGACCCATTTTGTGTGTTCAGAACTGGGGGTGCAGGATTTTGCACTGAAGGGCTCTGGGGTGCTGGGGTTGGCCTGCAGGGTTTGGGGTGCAGTATTTTGGCGTGCAGGATTTGGGTGTGCAGGGTTGGGGGTTGGGGAGAAGGATTTTAGGGTGCAGGATTTTAGGGTGAAGGTTTGGTAGGGCTGAGTTTGGAGGGAACAGGATTTCAGGGGTGCAGGATCTGAGGTGTGATGGCCTTGGGGGCCTTGGGGATGAAGGATTTGGGAGTGCAGGGTTTGGGGGTGCAGATTTGGGGTGCAGTGTTTAGGGGGTGTAGGGTTTTGGAGGGGCAGGATATTGGGGTGCAGGATTTAGAGGAGCCGACTTTTGATCAGGATTGGGGGGGCAAGGATTTGGGGGTGCAGGGTTTAGGGGTTCAGGGTTTTAGGCTGCAGGATTGGGGGTGGAGGTTTGGGGGTGCAGAGTTTTGGGGTGCAGGATCTGGGGGGGTACGTGGTGCAGGATTTGTGGGTGCAGGGTTTGGAGAGGCAGAAATGGGGAGTGTAGGGTTGTGGGGTGCAGGGTTTGGGGTGCATGATTTGTGGGGGGAGGGATTCTGTTACAGGATTTGGGGGTGCAGTGTTTGTGTGTTCGGGACCTCGGGATGCAGGATTTTGGGGTGCAAGATTTGGTGGTTCAGGATTATGGGGTGCCAGTTTTTGAGGTGAAGGATTGGGGGGCGCAGGGTTCTAGGGTGCAGAGTGTGGGGCTGCAGGGTTTGGGGCAGCAGGATCTGGGGGTGCAGAGTTGGGGGTGCATTGTTTTTTTGGGGGAGGATTTGGGTTACAGGGTTTAGGGTTTAGGATCTAGAGGTGCAGAGTTCTGGGGTGCAGGGTGTTGGGTGCAGGATCTGGGGGTGCAGGATTTGGGGTTGCAGGGTGTTGGGGGTTTAGGGTAGAAGGATCTTGGGGTGCAGGGCTGAAGGGTTTGGTAGGGCCAGACTTGGGGGTACAGGGCTTTGGGGTGAGGGGTTGGGGGTGTCAGGTTGCGGGGGAAGGATCTGGGGGTACAGGTTTTGGGGTGCACGGTTTTAGGGTGCAACTTGTGGTGGGCCGGGTTTTGGGGTGCAGAGTTTTGGGGGGGAGGATTAGGGGAGCAGGGTTTTGGGGTGCAAGGTGTAGCGGTGCAGTGTATTGGGGGTGCAGGGTATGGGGACGCAGAATTGGGGGTGCAGGGTTTGGGATTGCAGGATATTGGGGGAAGGATCTGGGGGTACAAGGTTTGGGGTAGCAGGGGTTTGGGGAGAAGGGTTTAGGTGTCAGGCTTTAGGGGGACAGGGTTTGGGGGGCAGGGTTGGGAGGGATGATTTGGGGGTGCGGGGTTTAGGGCAGCAGGATCTTGGGGTGAAGGGGGTTGGGGTGAAGGGTTGGGTAGGACAGGATTTGGGGGTGCAGGTTTGGAGGGGTCAGGTCTTTGGGGTACACAGTTGGGACAGCCCAATTGGGGGTGCAGGATTTGGGAGAGAAGGATCTGGGGGGGCAGGGTTTGGGCTGAAGGGTTTGGTAGGGCAGGGTTTCGGGGAGCAGGATTTGGGGCTCAGAAACTGGGGGGGGCATGGTATTGGGGTGCAGGATCTAGAAGGGCAGGGTTTGGGGGTGCAGGATCTTGGGGTGTACGAGTTTTGCATGTAGGATTTGAAGGAAAATTATTTGGGGGTGCACGGTTTTGGGGCTGCTGGTTTTGGAGATTCAGGATGTGGGGGTGGAGGATTAGGGGGAGCAGGTTTTGGGGTGCAAGGTTTAGTGGTGCATGGTTTGGGGTGCAGGTTTTGGGGAGGCAGGGTTAGGTTTAGGGTTCGGTGGGGGCAGAATTTTGGGGTGCACAATTTGGACAGCTAAGTTTGGGGTGCACGGCTTGGGAATTCAGGGTTTGGGGGTGCAGAGTTGTGGGGAGCAGGGTTTGGGGGTTCATGACGTGGGGATGGAGGAATTGGGGGTGCAGGGTTTGGTGGGGAAGGGTTTGGGGGTGCCTGGCACAGGGTTACAGGATTTGGGGGTCAAGGGTTTGGACGTGCAGGGGTTTGGGGGGGCAGGATATAGGGGTGCAGGATTTGAGGGTGCAGGGTTGTGGAGTGCAGAGATTTAGGGGTGCAAGATCTGGGCTTGTACGGTTTTGGGGTGCAGGTTTTGGGGTGGGAGGATTTGGGGTGCAGAGGTTGGAGGTGTCAGGTTTGTGGTTGCAGGTTTTAGGGGTACAGGGTTTGGGGGTTCAGGTCGTGGAGGTGGAGTTTTTGGGAGTGCAGGGTTGGGGAGAAGGATTTTGGGGATGCATGATTTTAGGGTACAGGATTTGGGCATGAATGCTTTCGGGATGCAGGTTTTGGGAGTGCAAGATTTGAGGGTGCAAGGTTTGGTTGTTCAAGATTTAGGGGAGCAGGATCTTGGGGTGCAGGGTTTTTGATGAGGTATTTGGGGTTAAGGGTTGGGGGTGCAGGGTTTGGGCGTGCAGGGTGTTGGGGAAGGATTTGGGGGTGCAGGGTTTGGAGGTGGAACGTTTCAGGGATCAGGGTTTGGGGGCAGAATTTTGGGTGCAGGGTTTGGGATTGCAGGATTTGGGGCAGCAAGACTGTGGGGTGCAGGGGATTGGGGTGAAGGGTTGGGTAGGGCAGGATTTGGGGTGCAGGTCTGGGGAAGGAAGGAAGGAAGGAAGGAAGGAAGGAAGGAAGGAAGGAAGGAAGGAAGGAAGGAAGGAAGGAAGGAAGGAAGGAAGGAAGGAAGGAAGGAAGGATGGATCTGGGGGTGCAGGATTTAGGGGTTCAGTGTTCATATGTGCAGGGTTTGGGGCCAGGATTTGGGGGTGCAGATTTGGGGTTGCAGGGTTCTGGATTGCCAGGTTTGGGGTGCAGTGTTTTGGAGTGCAGGGTTTAGGGAAGGATGTTATGGGGGTGTAGAGTTTAGGGCAGCAGGATCTTGGGGTGCAAGGGTTTGAGGTGGAGGGCTTGGTAGGGCAGGATTTGGGGGTGGAAAGTTTAGTGGGGTAGGGTTTGGGGTGCAGGATTTTGGGGGTGCAGAGGTTTGGGGATGCAGGGTTATGGGGTGCAAGGTTTGGAAGTCCAGGATATGGGGCTGGAAGATTTGGGGGTGCAGGGTCCTGGGGTGCAGAGTGTGGGGCTGCAGGGTTTGGGGCAGCAGGATCTGGGGGTGCAGAGTTGGGGGGTGCATTGTTTTTTGGGGGAGGATTTAGGGTGCAGGGTTTTAGGGCTTAGGATCTGGAGGTGCAGAGTTCTGGGGTGCAGGGTGTTGGGTGCAGGATCTGGGGGTACAGGATTTATGGGTGCAGGGTGTTGGGGTTTAGGGTAGGTGGATCTTGGGATGCAGGGGTTTGGGGTGGAGGGCTTGGTAGGGCCGGATTTGGGGGTGCAGGGCTTTAGGGTGAGGCTTTGGGGGTGCAGGTGTCATGTCTTTAGGAACTGGGGGTGCAGGGTGTGGATTTTTGAGTGCAAGATTTGGGTGTTCAGGACCTGGGGGTGCAGCGTTTGGGGGTGCAGGATTTGGGGTTGTAGGAGGCAGGATCTGGGGTACAGCTTCTGAAGTTGCAGGTTTTGGGGGTGCAGGATCTAGAGAGTCAGGATTTGGGGGTGCATGGTTTAGGGTGCACATGTTTTGGGCATGCATGATTTGAGAGTGCAGGGCCATGGGGTGCAGGATTTTGGGGTCAGGATTTGGGGGTGCAGGGTGTTGGGAGAAGGATTCGGGGTGCAGCATTTTGAAGTGCAGGGTTTGGACGGGGGAGGTTTTGGGGTTGCAAGATATGGTGGTGCATGTTCTGGGCTTGCAGTGTTAAGGTGGTGAAGGATTAGAGGTGCAGGATTTGGGGGTGCAGGGTTGGGGCTGCAGGGTTTTGGGGGCCTGATTTGGGGGTACAGGACCTGGGAGTGCAAGATCCTGGAGTTCAGGATTTGGGGCTTCAGATTTGGGGCTGCAGGGTATGGGAGGGAAAAATCTGGGGCTTCAGGGTTTGGGGGTGCAGGGGTTTGGGGTGCAGGTTACATGATTTCAGGAATTGGGGGTGCAGGAATAAAGGCTGCAGAGCTTGGGGGAAGAATTTGGGGGTGCAGGGTTTTGGGGTACAGGATTTGGTGTTGCAGGGATGGGGTTGAAGGGCTTGGGTTTCCAGGACTTTGATGGGCAGGATTTGGAGGTGCAAGGTTTGGGAGTGAATTCTTGGGGGTGCAGTGTTTCGTAGTTCAGGATTTGGTGGGGGGAAATTTAAGGTTGCAGAGTGTGGGGTGCAGAGCATTGGGGCACAGGATTTGGCGGTGCAGGGTTTCAGGGTTCAGGATTTGGAGGTGTAGAGTTTTGGGGTGCAGGGTTTGGGGGTGAACAATTTGAGGGTGCAGGATGGTGGGGGAAGGATTTGGGGGTGAGAGATTGGAGGTGCAGCACTTGGGGGTGCAGAGTTTTGGGCGGCAAGGATCTGGGAGTGTAGGATTCGGGGTTCAGTGTTGAGGGTAGCACAGTCCTGGGGTGCAGGGGTTTGCAGTGAAAGGTTTGGTAGGGCAGGATTTGGGGTGCAGGATTCTGGGGTGCTGGGTTTTGGGGTACAGGATTTGGTGTTGCAGGGATGGGGTTGAAGGGCTTGGGTTTCCAGGACTTTGAGGTGCAGGATTTGGAGGTGCAAGGTTTGGGAGTGAATTCTTTTGGGGTGCAGGGTTTGGGTGTCAAGGACCTGGGGGTCCTGCGTTTGGGGGTGCAAGGTTTTGGGGTGCAAGGTTTGGGGAGGCAAATTATGGGCGTCCTGGGTTTTAGGAGGGCAGGATTTAAAGGTGCAGGATTTGGGGGTGCAGGGTTTGGGGATTCAGGACCTGGGGGTGCAGGTTTCAGGGTGTGAGGTTTAGGGGTGCATTATTAGAGGGTGGAAGATTAGGGGGTGCAGGGTTGGGTGGTGAGGATCTGGGGTGCACATTTTGGACGTTAAGGACGTGGGGGTGGGGTCTTGGCCGTTGAGGGATTGGGAGTGCACGGTTTGGGGGGGTAGAGTGCAAGCTGGAGGGGCAGGATTTGGGGTGCAGGGTTTGGGGATGCATTGTTTGGGACAGGATTTGGGGGTGCAGGGTTTGGGGGCAGGGTTTAGGATGGAAGGATTTGGGTATGCAGGGTTTGGGGGTTCAGGATTTGGGAGGGCAGCATTAGGGGGTGCAAGATTTTGGTTGTAGGGTTTAGGGGTGCAAAGTTTGGTAGGGCCGAAATTGGGGGTGCAGGATTTGGGGTGCAGGGCTTGGTGCTGCAGGATTTTGTGTTGCAGGGTTTTGGGGTGAAGTGTTAATAGGGATGCAGAACCTAGGGTGCAGGATTTGGGGGTGCAGGGTTTGGGAAGACAGGACCTCCGGGTGCGGGATTAGGGTGAGGGTTTGGGGGTGCAGGTTTCATGTGTTCACGAACTGGGGATGCAGGATTTGGGGGCGCAGGGTCTAAGGGGCAGGATTTGGGGTTGAGGGTGCAGGGTTTGGGGGGAAGGCTCTGGGGGTGCGGGGTTTGGGAAGAGTATTTTGGGGTGCAGGATTTTTGGTGCCGTGTTTGTGGGCAGGTTGGGTGATCACTGCTGACCTGCACACACTTGCTCTCTCTGTATTCACCTTCACTCTTGCTCCTCCATCTCCCCACTGTTCTCTCCAGCGTCTCTCTTTCCGTTTCCACCGCACTCTTGACACAGACCTGACCCACTGAGAATGTTCCAGAACACGCCGATCCAAACCCCGGGGTGACCTTCGGGCTCCATGACAATGTGAAAATTAAGTGTGTGACGGAATCCGAGAACCATTCTGGTTGTCAAACACCTCGAAGATGCTGAGTCCAAGCACAAGCCCCGGCACTGCCCCCCGTCCCTCAGGAGCTCAGCGGAAACCCCTCCAGGGACGGCGACTCCAGCCCTGCCCTGGGCAGCCCGTTCAGTGCCCCACAGCCCTTGCTGGGAGGAACAGTTTCCAGGCTCCAGTCAGACCCTCACCTGGTACCACTGGGGCCGTTTCCTCTCCTCCTGTCGCTCGTTCCCGGGCAGAGTCACAGAACCCCGCTCTCCGGGCTCTGTGGGCGGCTCCTGTCCGGCCGCTCCCCGCGCTCCCGCTCTGTCTCTGCCCGAAGGCTCAGGCGGGAACGGCCGCTGCGTCCCGGCGGCCAATCGCAGCTCGCCGCCTCAGCCCCGCGCGCCGCCGGCCGTTGGCCCCGCCCCCTCATCCCCTCACCCCCTCAGGAGGAGCCTCACAGCGCTGGTGCTGAATCCTGAGCTCCTGGCGCCGCTCAGGGGGCTCCGGGGGACACCCCAAAAGGTGATGGACCCTGCCCTGTGGGCGGAGGGAGAAGACCCGAGACAGCCCCTGCCCTGTCGCTGGCGGGCACACGTAGGGCACCGAAAAGATGCCGAGGCTTGGAAGCGACTTCCAGTTCGGCGCCACGGGCATCCTAGGGAAAATATGCAGGCCAAACGTCAGAAAGGTACAGCCACCTAGAAGAACTTAGCTGAAAGAAAAGTCACTAAAAGAGAACCGGTCTAGTTTTTAACAAAACCAGGGCACCCCCAAATTGTGTATTTGGCCATAAAAAATGGGCCCAAAAATGCTTTTTCCCCAAAAAATTGGGTTCCCCGCAAAACTGATTGTTTCCCCCCCAAAAATGGACCTCAAGTATTGGGTTTTTTCCCCCAAAAAATGTGTTCCCTCCAAAAAATAGGTCTTGTTCCCTCCAGAATGGGTACTACTCCACAAAAAATGGGGCTAAAAATGGGTGTTTCATTCAAAAAATGTGTCCAAAAAATGGTGTTTACCCACAAAATGTGGGCCCAAAAGTTGTTTTTCCCCCCCTCAAAAAATGAGTGCACCAAAAAATGTGTGCACCCTCCGAAAATGGGTCCAAAAATGGGTGTTTCTCCCCAAATATGGCCCTAAAATTGGGGGTTTCCCCCCAAAAATGCACTTGTTTCTAATAAAAAAATGTGTTTCCCCCACAAAAAATAGGTCCTACCCCACAAAAATGGATCAAAAGATGAGTGTTTCCCTGAAAAAGTTATAAATTTTTTTGCAAGATTTGCCAAGTTTGGGCAAAATTACCAATTTTCTTGTCAAGATTTGTAGATTTTGGGGCAAAATTGCAAAGGTTTTGGGCAAGATTTGCAATTGGGGGGGGGGGAATTAGTATTTTGAGGCACGATTTGCGCATTTTTTTGGTTAAATTACAGATTTATTTGCAGGGTCTTGGAAGATTTGCAATTTCTTTTTGGCAAAACTACTCAGTTTTGGGGCATTATTGTGCAAGATCATGAGCTCCTGTGCTTCCCCCTGCTCGTACTCACACCCCCCATGCCCCAGATTCTTTCCTGGGTCTCCCCCATTCCTCTTTGCCTCCCCAAACCCCCGCCAGCTCCATTTCCCTCTGCAGGACATTGCTCCTGCCCCTACTCAATCACCTCTGTCCCCACCAAGCATCTTCAGCTCGGCTCTGGTCCCTGCGTGCTCACTCCCACCCTGTGTGACACCCCCTGCACCATCCCATCCCTTTCCCCCTCCCCATATACACCTGGATCCTCTCTGGACCCGTCTACAAGACCCTCCCTGGGTTTCTGTGCCCCCTGCTCTGCTCCAAGCTCCTCCAGGGCCGCCCAGACCCCTCTGTCCCTTCCCCTGCTCCCTGTGCAGCAGAGCGGCCTGCGAGAGCTCGGGCAGGATGTGCTCCCCATGTCCCCCATGGATGGGACCCTGCCCCACGGTCTCACAGCGCAGAGAGCCTGGAAAGAGGCTTTGCTTTCATGCGCTCCGGGTCGCCCATGGCATGGCTGGGCTGGGACAAGCTCCAGCCGCCTCCTTCCCCAGGTAAGCTGGAGCTGGTCACATCGCTGTGCAGGTTTTGGCAGTCGTTCTCCTTGCTGGTGTTCTTCAGATGACCTGAATCCCAGAGCACAAAATCTTTCACATTGATATTTCTCCCAAACAGGCACCGGTGTCAGAGCCAGCGAGCTCCACAGTGAGAGCTGTGCTGTCCCCGCGCTGTCCTTTGTCCCTGCGTGAGCAGTGAAAGCCTGGCAACTGTGTGGGGGTGTTATTTTTCTCTGCTAAAGTGGCTGAAGCATTTCAAAGGGTTTCCCCGGGTGTGCTTGGCAGAGAGCTAAAGCCAGGCGCCTTTCCCTGGTCTCTGCATCACCCAAGACACTTCAGTTTTGCTTTTCCACCAAGCTGAGTGGTGCGGTCGATGCGCTGGAGGGAAGGGGTGGCGTCCAGAAGGACCTGGACAGGCTGGGGGCTCCATGTGAACCTCATGAAATTCAACCAGGCCAAGTGCAAGGTCCTGCACCTGGGTCAGGGCAACCCCAGTACCAGCACAGACTGGGGGAGGATGGATGGATGGATGGATGGATGGATGGATGGATGGATGGATAGCAACCCTGTGGAGAAGGGCTGGTGGGTGACAAAAGGGACATAAGCCGGCAATGTGCACTTGCAGCCCAGAGAGCCAAGTGTCTCCTGGGCCACACCACCAGCAGGTCGAGAGAGGGGATGCTCCCCCTCTGCTCTGCTCTCCTGGGGCCCCCAGAGAACCGGGTCCAGCTCTGGGTTGTCTGGCACAAGACAGACATGGACCCCAGGGCTCTGTCCCTCTGTCACCAGCGCTGCCTCAGTCCCACCCTGCTCCCTCCAGCATTTTAGAACGATGCTAAACCCAACCTGTGGCTGGTGATGCCAACCCAGGCAATCTGTGGGTCAAAAATCACCATCACATATATTAACCCCCCTAAAACCAACATGGAAATGGCAAATGTTTGTGCCTCCTTGTGTGGAAGCAGCTCTGGCTGCCTCATCCTGCATCCCACCCTTGCAGCTCCAGGACAGAGTCCACACTGGTGGCCCTGCCTGCATCTCCTGTCCCAGAACAGCCAAAGGAGCTGCTTGTTTTGGCCTCCAACTGGCTGATTTAGCCTGGCTCCCTTTCTCCATGAAGGATAAAACCCGGTGCTGAGGCTCCGGTGTCAGTCCCAGCCCGTGCCTACCCTTCGTTGCGTTTCATTTCATGTGATTTTGATCACATCCTGGAAAACAAAAAAAACCTCCAACCCACTCAATCTCAGCCCTCCCAGGGCAGAGATATTTCCGCGTGGTGAACGCTCCCATGCAAATTCTCCCGTGTCCTATTTTAGGTTTCTCGCCGGCACCGGCTGCAGACAACTGCGCTGGAGCTCCTGTCAAGCCTTTGGCAGTGGTTGCTGTGGAAGGAATAAGGGTTTCTCAGGGCAGAAGAGGAAATCTCTCCTTTCCTTCCCTGGGCTGTGCCACCCCCCACTTGCCACCTAAAGAAACCCCAATGGCATCAGCCATTTCCCTCCCCTGCATTATCCTTTATATTATTAATATTAGAGAGCACCGTGCAACCTTTGTTTTTCCAGCATTTGGAGACATGTGTGTCCCCCCGGGCAGTGGTGGAATCACCATCCGTGAAGGGGTTTAAAAGGTGTTTACACAAGGTTCTCAGGGATATGGGTCAGTGCCAGGGGTGGGTTATGGTTGGGCTCCATGATCTTGAGGGTCTTTTCCAACCAAAATGATTAATGAGTTTTTAGGGTTTATCCCAAATGATGGGAACCCCTGGTTCCAACTCTGCTCTTTTCCAAATACCTTTTAGAGGCTGAAGAGGAAGGAGACACAACACCTCAGCATATGGAGGGTCTTCCCCAAAGCTTCCCAGTGTCACTTCTGTCTCCTCTGCACATCAGGGCAGGGCACAAGGGACAAAGTACCACCAGCACGCTCTGAAAGGTCATCATTTCTACCAGCTAAAACCTGATCTGGGTGAAGATGTCCCTGCTCATGGCAGAGGTTGGACTGGATGAGATTTGAAGGTCCCTTCAAACCCAGACTGTTCTGTGAGTCTGATTCTGCGATTCTATGATTTTCTTCTCAGTGACCTTCAGGCTGTCAGAATACCTGGAACTGGGACATTCCCAGTTGTTGACCAACAGACTCTGGATCTTGGATTCGGTGATGTCACTCCTGAGAGGTGGGTTTCTCGGTTACCTGAGGCTTTGGCAGATGTTTGTGGACACACACTGGCCCAGTGGGACAGAGGTCCCAGGAAGTTGCTGGCTCCACAGGATCAAGGGGGGAAAGCCAGCCTGCCCCTGGCTTTCCTCTGGCCAGGAACGCCGTCCCCACCCCAGCCCATCCCCATCTCTGCGAGGAGAAGAGCTGGATGAGGGCCAGGGCCATGGGGCTGCCTCCAAACCCAGGTGAGTGCTCCTCAGGGTTTGACCGCCATGCGTCCCGGGTGACAGAAGTGACCTAGGACCCCCTATTGCAGGTTGACCACAGGTTTGGGAGGAATGAAAAAGATCTGCTTTATTAAACCCACTGGAGAAAGGGTACAAGGGGTGGCGGGGGAATGCAGAGCCAAATGGATGTTCTGGGCCATCCAAAACACAAGGGGTAGTGGGGGCATCCGAAGCACAAGGGGTGGTCTGGGGCATCCAAAGCTCTCGTGGAGCAACTGCTACTTCTTCTTGCTGGCTTTCTTCTTGCTTTCGATCAGCTGCTGCCCCTCCCTCTTGATGTCTTCCCGCGTGGGGACGTGTTCGTCATCTTCACCATCAGATTCAGAGGATTCTGGAGGAGGGAATAGAGAGAAATGGGCTGGGGAGGGTCTGCAGGGCCACCTCCGCTGTGCCAGTGTCACCAGGGAGAGCCAGCACGTTTTGGAGGGCTGTTGGCATCACAGTGAGCTTTCCTGCCAAGCCCTGGCTCTTCCTGCCCAGCATCCGAGGGTGACCTGCAGGGCCTGGCAATGCCGCTGCTGTGGCCCATCTCCAGCTGCTGGGGCTTCCCAGAAAGGTCTGGAGCCACGCAGTGCTGAACGCAGCTCCAGCTTCATTCAAAAGAGGTGGCAAGCTCCAAAAACTCAGTGGCTCCTCCAAGAGCATCCAATAGGAAGAGGCCACAGACACACCCGAGCACTGGTTATTCTTCACAACCAGGTGATTTTGAAGACAAGGGTCTCCCTCCTTGCCCCATAGCATCTTTTCTTGTTCCTTCTGTGGTTTGATGCTCACCACCCCACCGGCTGCCTTCATGCTCCCACATCCCCACCTAAAAGCACCACCCATGCTCAAAGTCTTGGAGACAGCCCCAGGGTCTGGAGAGAACTCATGGGCTGGGCTCTGCTGGGACAGTGAGAGACAGGCGAGGATGGTCAGAAATGCCAACAGGCAGGGGCAGGGACAGTCGCCATGGGACGCATCCCCGCTATGCTCTCCTACCGTCATCACTGCTGTCTCTGTCCTCAAAGGAAACCATCACGTTCTGAGGACTGCTTGACATTTTTTTCTCCAGAAAATCCCTGGCCTTCACAAAAGTCTGTGAAAGACACCCTGGGTTAATTGCTGAAGGGGAGGTGGGTGTTACAACCCAAGGGATGCCCTTGATGTTCCCCTGGGGACAACACCCTGCAGTGCCCAGTGCCACCTGGAGCTGAGCTGCTCCATGGGGCCACCTCCATTCTCCTCACTTGGGATGGGCCATCAGGGGAGCCTGGTGCGGGTCCCCAAAGACCCCAGCAGGGATGGACACCCCACGTACCTCGTTGCTCTCATCGGGGATGTGACTGTCAGGGGCAGGTGGGCCACCCGCTGTGCCAGGTACTGCAGCTTCTGCCCCAAGCACTGGAGCTTCTCCTCCACCCCCCGGGACAGGAGAGAATCATCCTGGAGACAGAGAGAACCACCTTGGTGGGCAAAATGAGCCACTTGGGGTGACGGTGGCTGCACCCAGTGTCACCGCGCTGTGTCACTGCAGCACCCAGTGCACCTGGCCGGGCACGGTGATGCCGTGCAGATGGAAGATGAGGTTGTCGATGTAATTTTCAAACTCGAGGAGGAGCTCCTGGTTCCTGAGCACCTGGGCTCGCATCCGGTCCCGCCGGGCCTCTTCTGACTGCAGTTTTGCCCTGAGCTCCTGCTCCAGCATCCTGCAGCCAACCACAGTCACATCCATACAACTGCACAGCGGTGCAGAGACACCACAAATCCATTGCAAAAGCTGCTCAGGTTGCAACCCACCACCCTCCCTGCTGTGAGCTGGGACATCTTCACCAGCTCAGGTTGCTCAGAGCCCCGTCCTGCCTGGCCTGGGATGTCTCCAGGGATGGGGCATCGACCACCTCTCTGCCCAACCTGGGACAAGCTCTCATCACCCTAATCGTAACAAGCGATAAGGCAAACAGAAATGGCCTCAAGTTGCGCCAGGGGAGGTTGAGGTTGGATCTGGGGAACAATTTCTTCCCCAAAGGGCTGTGGGGCATTGGAACAGGCTGCCCAGGGCAGTGCTGGAGTCACCATCCCTGGAGGGCTGGACAGACGGAGATGAGGTTCTCAGGGACATGGGTTAGTGCCAGAGGTGGGTTATGGTTGGACTCAATGATCTTGAGGGTCTTTTCCAACCAAAATGAGTCTGTGATTCTGTGACACGGCTGTCCCAAGGCCAGCAGCACCTGTTTTTGTTGGGGGCCTGGTGAAACTTGAGCTCAGCCTTCTGCAGCTCCACATCCTTCAACGTCTTCTCCAGCTCCTTCTTCTTCTCCTCGCTCTCCTTGATGTAATTCTCCAGGTACGCCAAGGACTTCTGCTGTGCCAGGAGCTTGCTGGGGATGTCCTAACCAGGGGACAGCATGAGAAATCAGCCCACAGTGCTCATGCAGGGTGCAGGATCTGGCCCGTGGCCTCAGAGGGGTTTCTGCACCAGGGACCACTGCGGGCTCAAGGCATGGAGAAACACAGCTCCATCCCTGCCCACACAAGAGGGGCTCTGGGGGGCTCCAGGCCCACAGGAGAGCTGAGAACCCCTCAAGAAAACAAAGTGAGCAGAGAGGTCTCGGCTCCCTGTGGCTACGAGCAGCCTCAGGTTTTTGGGGAGATGGGTTGTTACGTTACCCAGAGGGGGAGCACTGCGCCGCAGCCTTGGCCGCCTCCATCGTCTCGCTTATCCCGGCCTCGAGGTCCGTCTGGGACTCGGCGGCCTCCAGTTGGTGGCTGAGGTGGGAGAAAAGCGGCAGAGAGGGATGCCCGGAACTGCCCCTGCGTCCCACCCCCCTGCACCCCGCCAAGCACTCACCCACCAGTGGGTCCTATATTTTATATCCTGTTTGCTAGAAGTAGAGGTGAAAAAAAACCCACACATAAGGTTGACAAAAGGTCAACAGGAATGGCTTGCCTTTTGTTAGGTGAGTGTAAGCAGCTAAGGAATATATCAAAGGTTGACCCTTCATCACCTAAAATCTCCCCACAAGTTCTATAGTGTCTATTGAGAAGGTGGGTTTTGATTAATTCTATAGTGAGAGCAGGGGTTTAAAATACTTGTTACCCGCAATCTCGCCTCTGTAGGCCGAAGACTCTTTGTTGTTTTTTGTTTGTGTGTTTGTTTTACACTGTTAATGCACATGTGGCACAGTCAATGCAGCAGGTTCATTGTCTCCTCTCATGCTCTGCTATCTCCAGTGTTTTCTCACTTCATTACACTGTAAGTTCACCTTGAGGTTAAAGTTGTTTGCTCATCCCAACATAAGTTAACAAGGGAAACAAGCCAGAGGCCTGGGAGAGCCCATTTTTTTCCCTTTGTCATAGCTCAGGAAATAAAAAAAGAAATAAAGAAGCATTTAGATAGATATAGATATAGATATAGATATAGATATAGATATAGATATAGATATAGATATAGATATAGATATAGATATAGATATAGATATAGATATAGATATAGATATAGATATAGATATAGATATAGATATAGATATAGATATAGATATATACATAGATATATACATAGATACATACATAGATACATACATAGATATATACATAGATATATACATAGATATAGATATATACATAGATATAGAGATCTATAATTTGATGGAGCCACAAACACATCAGAATTCTTTCCCAGGGCAGTCAGGGTGAATGAGAGCTTCTGTAAACAGTGAGACTGCTGCCAGCAGATCGAGGGAGGTCATCGTTCCCCATCCTCAGCACTGGTGAATGAAGCCACTCCTGAAGCACTGCGGCTAGTTCTGGGCTACCCCGTACAAGAGAGACATTGACACAGTACAGAGAGCTCACCAAACGGTCACAACGAAGATGAGGGGCCTGGAGCGTCTGTCCAACGGGGACGGGCTGAGGGAGCTGGGGCTGCTCAGCCTGGAGAAGAGAAGGCTCCCGGGGGATCTCATCAATGTGCATCAATACCTGCAGGGAAGGTGCCAAGAGGATGGAGCCAGGCTCTTTCCAGAGGCACCCAGTGACAGGACTAAAGGCAATGGGCACGAGCTGAAACACAGGAGGTTTCCTCAGAGCATCAGGACACAGTTTGTTGCTGCCTGGGTGACCGAGCCCTGGCAGAGGTTGCCCAGGGAGGTTGTGGAGTCGTCACCTTTGGAGATACTGAAAAGCCGTCTGGACATGGTCCTGGGCACCCAGCTCTGGGAGTCCCTGACTGAGTAGGGGCTGGACTAGATAACCTCCAGAGGTCCCTCCCACCCTCAACCATTCTGCGACTGTTATCTGTGACTGCAGACATCATCAAGTGGTGTTTGTCCCCTCTGCTGCTCAGCTTAAAAATCTCTGGAAATCTCTAAAGACACAAATAAGGAGCAGCTTAGATGCTGTTCAAATCAGCCAACTTTCCTTTAGATCCCAGTGAGATCCGCATGCTTAAAGCGGGCATTTGTGAACCACTTTCCAAGCTCTCTCTCTTAGACCTTCTTTGCTGAAAGAGATTTCCAGAATGTAGGAAAGGATGTGAACTGTAAGATGCTAGAAACTGTGGAAGTGTGAAGAGACCATCTCATCACATCTGTGGCCAGCACAGTATCATCACAGGAATGATTAAAGATCAGCCTGAGACTACAGAAGAATTGGTAAATGTCATTAGCACCATAAACAGTCGGTTGGGATAGAAACACTTGGTTAGGATACCAGCCTTGCATTTTCTCATCTGGCTCCAAGCTTAAAGCAGAAAGTGGTGTTTCCTACTGTGCTTCAGGGGAGAAGTTTCCATCTTTCTAAAAACCAAGCTCGAGACACCCTTGCCTGGGGATAACATTTCCCACAGGCCAAAACACTCAAACAGCAAAACTTCTGTGCAACTGCCACAGAAGGGACCTTCCCACTGTTCTGAAAGCTGGGAGGGGGAGGAGGCCACCAGGCAGGAGAAGTGGCCTAGAAGATGTGCGTGGAGGGCCGGAGATGGTGGTCAGCCAGCACCAGCGCAATGAGGAGCGGCTCTTGATCATGGGCAAAAACCAGATCAAAACAACCAAACCAAGAGGGCAATCTCCATTTCTGAAAGGGTCCCAAATCCTAAAAGGGCAAATTCAGTGGAAGATGCACATTGGGGTACTGGAGAAAACACACACCAGAGGTTTTGGTGGTTTCCTGCCCTCTATATGACCTGCTTTGGAAAAGCAGGAGATGGGATTGGACCTCGCAGCATAAGAGCCCCTTAATGTTCTGAAAAGTGAGCTTAAAATGTGCCAGAAGCTGGGCCCGCTGCAGCCACCGGATCTGTCAGGGGTGGGATGGGGGTTCACAGAGCGTCCTTCCTCTTGTGGTCTGTTCCAAAAGGGACCACAGGGCTGGCCAGGCCCTCATTGTTTTACCAAACAGCTCGAGTGGTGCACGAGCGGTTCACCGTTGTACCACCCCTGAGAATATTCACTGTGACAACAGAACACACTTTATGGCTGCGGTGCTGCAAGACTGGGCTCAAGGGGAAGGTATTAAGTGGGTTTTCCACGCACCATATTGTCCAAATCTGTGTTTTACAATGTTGTGGGAGTGCTGAATAGTTTTGGATAAACCCCATTTCTAGCTGGTTCTCTGCTAAATAGCTCTGGATATAGTGAAGTCTGGAGCTCCTCACCTGCCTAAATTGATTTTTGGGGTGCTTCCATGACATCTAAATTGGGGTATTCGAGCAGGGTACCAAAAATGGAGAAACTCTGATGGAGGCACAGCTGTAATCCTTCCCCTCCCCGCACAAAGTGGGTGGAATAGGAACGGTTGGGTCCTGGCGTGGTGGCAGCAGCCTGCGCTGTCCCGTCTGCAGTTCTGTGCTGTGTTCTGCGTGTCACCCTGCGCACCGTCCTGTGCCTCTGCTTAGAACAAGCGTGGGGCCTGCGTAAGTTCTGTCAGCAGTTGGAAAAGGGTAATTCTAAGAGACAATTTGAGATAGAGTGTGCAAAGGTCGGATTGCAAGGAGAACGAGAGCAGATGCGTGCGTGGGGACAAGGGATTGAGGTTGCTCGGGCACAAGCAGGGGAGCCCCTGCCCCCCCTGGCCTGGCCAAGCGCGGAAAGTTGATTTTTGGGTGTGGGTTCCAACGATGGGGACAGAGAAGTCTGGGGAGACCCTGGCAAAAGCAGTTGTACCAAAATGGAGACACTGGAGGAAGAAAATGTGTGATTGAAACAGAGAGGCACCCAGGTCCACAAGGCAGAAAGGCCGAGCCACTGTCTGTGCAGCCCCAGGGACGGGTCCCCAGCTTGGTGACCTGCAAACCAAGTGTTTGTGCAGACGGGGAGAAATGGGGACTGAATCGTTGTTAAGGGAGGACGAGACAGGAGGGTGCTGGGGACCCGGAGTGTTCTGAGAAAAGGATTGTCAGCGTTGTGGCGATGAGGAACGATTCGTACAGACGCAGACAGAGGCGCACAGGCAGAGTTCTTGTCAGCAGCAAGAGCAGAGCCAGGCAGAGCTGAGCTCTCTTTTATTAACAGTTCTCAGTTTATAGATTTACAGGTATGGGCTCGGACTGAGAGGATAGAGAAAATGATTTTGTTCAATAATTGTTATTCTAAACACACCACACTCATACTGTGACTGTTTTCAGTCACGTTCCCGTGCATATCTTGTGGGCGACGTTCTGACCCACCATTCACACTCCCAGGCCCAACATTCACACATCATACATATGGGGTGGTTTTCTGACCCCAGATACCGTTCTCACTGGCCTGGGCCGTCACGTCGTACACTCATAGAAAACATACTTCCGTACAATCTGTCCATGGCCCTTTAGCTGGAACCACACATCCTGCCATTCCCACAAGAGTTATCGACCCTGAACCCTTCGACGGCCCGTGGGACCAGACGGGCGGCCCGGAGCCGGGCGACCTGTGGCACGAAGCGTTAATGAGCCTTAGGGCAGCGCGAGTGCTGCTGCATGGACAGGCCTTTCTCCTGGGAACACCAAGGAAGCGGCGGCAATCAATCACCACCCTGTTTGGTTCGGCAGCCTGAACCCCCTCCCCGAGGGAGAGCGGGTGGAATTTCCCACCCAGGAGGGAATGATTCGCTGGAGGGGAAAAGCAGTTTGGCAACTGCACCCCCGTAGGCACCTTCAGCAAATCAGACCAGTTCTCTCCATCGCACCTGGGAACCGTGAGCAGCGGGAGCTGCAGCGGGACCCGTGTGGGAGCAGGTCCGGTGCTGCCGGGGCCAGCGGGAGATGGTTGCAGCCGGCTCCAAAGCCGGTGTGAGCACCATCGCCTGCCAAAGCTGCGCCGGTCAGGGCAGCCGCGCTCCCCGCTGCAGACCCGTGGGTGAGAGAGGCAGGAAGAAGCAGGGAAGGGTAGAAGGAAGCGCATCAGCGCTTGCAGCCCAGTGTCCCCATGTGGGGACATGGCAGGGGCGAGCCCCAGCCTGGGGAAACCCCTCCCGCTCAGGAGACAGTGGGGTGGGGCAGCTCCCTGAAGCCCCTGCCCCCTGCAGAGCCCCTGGCAGGGCCTGGGGGGCAGGTGTGTGCAGCCCCTGTGTGACACGGGCTGGGGTCACAGTGGGACAGCCGCACGTCACAGTGCTGACAGCCCCCCTTTCCCTCTCGTGACCAGCAGCTGCCCCACTCACCCCGGTGAGGCCGAGTTGACTCCAGGCGCTGGGAGCTGCTCTCGCCACCGCTCTGCTCTGGAGCAGCTGCTCTGCAGTGAGGAGGAGAAGGCGGAGAGAGGGAGCACGACAGCACCAAGGAGGGTGAAGGTGGAGAAGGAGAAGGAAGAGGAGGAGAAGGAGGAGGAGGAGGAGAAAGAGGAGGAGAAGGAGAGCAGAGAGGAGGAAGAGGAGGCGTTTTGCGGGAAGCAGGAAAGCCATCGTCCAGCCATTCTCTGCAGTTGTTGACCTGAAGCAGGAGTGGAACTAAGATGGCAGGATGCCTCTTCTTGCAGCCTCACCTGACTCCAACCATTAAGAAGCTGGAGTGTTATGGTAAGGCCTTCAGGCCCAATTTCATGAGTGTGGCCGGGTCAAGGACATCTCTGAAATCAGGCATGGAAACCCGAGGACTGTGGGGGGTGGCTGCTCAGGAGTGGTGACTGCGAGGAGGGACCTGCTTAACCATCCTGAAGAGCTGAGGGGCTGATGTGGCAGCCAGGGCTCCTGGTTCCCTTCCTGATGTGGCCCCTGCCTTCCTGGGGCAGCCCAGGCAGAAGCCCCTGACCCCGAAGTGCTGCCCTTGCCTGGCGCTGCCCTTGCCCACCCTGAGCTCATGTCTGAATAGAGGAGCTGAAGGTGCTCGTGGGCCGCGTGGGCTCTGTGTGTTCAGAGCTGTGACCCAGCAAAACTGGCCCCTGCTGGGGAGACACCAGGGCCTGCCCTGAGCCTCCGAGAGCCGCGTGGAGCACAGCCCGTGCCCCTGCGGGCACGGCAAAGCACTGCCGGCTTCCCGCTGCTGCCGCAGAGCGTGACGGGTCTTTCCCTTGTTCTTCCAGAGTTCGCTAAGATTTGGGCCAGCGCATCATATCACCTCAGCCTGCAGCTGGCTCTCCACCAGGTGGGCCTCACCTCCTCCTCCCCCTCACATCCCCACGAACGCTGATCGAGTCCTGACAGCCCTTTGCCATCGAGTGCAGTTGTTCTTCCTCTCCTTGGAAAGCAGGAGCAACGCCCCAGCATGACACTGCAATGCACACAGTGCGATGGACACCTCCTCTGTGCATTCAGAT
This sequence comes from Streptopelia decaocto, assembly GCF_964273445.1. Lineage (NCBI taxonomy): Eukaryota > Metazoa > Chordata > Aves > Columbiformes > Columbidae > Streptopelia > Streptopelia decaocto. The sequence goes on along the minus strand of NW_028116439.1, from coordinate 150,533 downwards.
GTACAAGAAGGTCCCCCCGTCAGAGTTGCATGTGAAAGCCTGGAAGCCTGGGACACGTCTGGACTTATTCCAAGTGTGGGAACCCCCTGCCTTCCGTGTGATTGAGCCAGAGGATGTTCGTCAGCTTTCCCTCACCTATTTGGTTCTTCATGGCTGAAGCGGGGAGAGAGGGAAAAGCGCAGCCCCTGTTTGTCTTCTGCCAAGGTTTCCAAAGAGCCCATCTTGCTCCTTTGTACCTCAGGCCAGGGCAGGGCACTAAACACCATCAGCCTCCTCTGACAAGTCACCCGTCTGTCCCTCCAAGACTTCTTCCCATCCGCCATCTCCTCTGTTTCAGGCCGTCCGCATTCCCGGAATCGGGACTTTTGCGGTTCTCACAAAGCGAGTAGCCCTCAGCGAGCAGGATCTGGTGATCGTGGAGAGACCCGTGTTTCAACTTGAACAGGCTGTTGCGCAGGACCGTGAGCTCCGCTGTGGTTGCATAGACATTCCTGGTAAGCAGAGCAAAAGCGGCGCTGGCCCTTGAGCCCAGCTCCCTCAGCCTCCTTGCAAGGGGAAAAGCAGGGGAAACCCAGGGGGGAAAGATGGTTCCTTCCAAAACCCAGTGACCGCAACACCTGCGCCTTCTAGTCACTACTGCCTTTGGGGCAGCTGTTGTGGGACCCCGGGGAGCACCAAGAGCTTGGGGCTGTGTTTGGGGTGCGTTTCTCTCTAACGACAGACAGCACCGAGTGTGGGCTCCAATGGACTGGCAGCCTCCAGCTGGCCCTGGGACCTGGCGCCCATCTCCCCGCCTTGTCCCGCAGTCACGGCTCTTCTTCCCGCCAAGTGCCTCAGACTCTTTGTTTCTCTTTCTGTATCAGAGAGGCCACAGCGGTCTGCTCCGCACCTCACTGTCCACTTTAAGAGGAAGGGACAAGCCGAGCGTCTCCTCAGAGGCGCTGGCCCAGCCAGACAGCCCAGTACCAAAGTGTTGCCCGAGGGCCTGGAAGCTGCAGACCTTGGATTGCAGCCTGCCCAGCAGGTCTGCAAGCTCACGTGTTCCTCTTCTCTTGTCTTTCAGGCCGTCAAGATTTTGAGCAACTGCCGTTTGCTCAGATAGCCTCAGAGAACGCTGTCTCTGAGGTCACCGTGCAGCTTTACATGAAAAGGACCACGCACCTTTTCCATGCCTGCCTAGAGAACAGGGAGAACGTTGCCATCATCTGGAGGGACGTGGGCATGCTGATTGTCCAGGGAAAAGACATAAAAATGAGATTTTACTTAGACTTTCTGGAAAGGCTGAATGGCACTGGCAAGATGCTGCAAGCTCTTCTCGAGGTAGGATTTTCACTGTCCCAGCGCCACTCCTGCTGCTTCTGAAATGCTTTCTGGGGGCTGCTTTCCCCTGGCCGGCCGTGCCTTGTTCAGCCCCCTGGGCTCCTCGAGCTCTAGAGCACAGCAGGCTCTCTGCAGAGCACTTCCCTGGCGTGCAATGGCCTGGCTTTGCAAGAGCCACCCCCAGAGGAGCTGCAGTTTGTGACAAAAGGCCGGCGTTGAGGGTGGGGAGCACTGCGTGCCCCACTCTGGGGGCCGGGAGCAGAGGCACAGGCAGAGCAAGGCTTGCTGAGCCCAGAGCCCTTGGGCTGCTCTGGCTCTTTGCTGGCGCTGGGCTGAGGCGGAGCGAGCAGCCGGCCCTTCCCAGTGTCCGCTCCTCCCGTCATCCGCCTCTGTCCTCGTTGCAGATGCCGGAGATGAGGGACTCGGTCATCTCACGCCATGACACCGCTGCTTCCCAGACCTCTTCTGGACGTGTTATGGTCCTACCACGGTATGTTTGCTCCTGCAAGCCCTCGGCTGAGCAACTAAGCGGCTTCTCAGCTCCTGCTTGGGAGGGCAGCCCTGCCCGGCGCTGGGAACTGTACTCGTGACGGCACTGAGGACCAAGTGTCTCAGAAGCCTTGTTGGCCCAGAACTCTGTGTTGCTCTTGTTCAGTTTGACTTCACTTGGAGGAACGTGGGACAGTGACACAGCCTATGCGTGTGTCCTACTGCGGCCCTAGAGACGCATTTAGCCAACATTTTCCACCAGGGTTCGCCTGCTCCTTTTCTTTCCTGTTTGTGAGAGATTGCTCTTAGCTACAGAAGCATTAATCTGCGAGGCTCTGCAAGGAACTTGGAGGGCAGGATTAGAATTCAAAGGGTGTTGGAAAATCCCAGCACTACACAATAGTCTGCTCTCCATGTGCACTGTGAGCAGAATCATTTCCCCAGAAGCAGCAAGGGGGTTTTGTGGGAGGACGACCATTCTCATGGGCAGGACAGACAGACACGGGCACAGGCTGACGGGGCCTCACCTGCCCCTGGGGAACTGGAGTTTCTGCTGCAGCCTTGCGGGTTGGGCTGCCTTGGGAAACAACGCGGTGTCCTTTCTTCAGCCTGGTGCCTTCTTGCTCTTCAGGTACCAACTTGAGACCGCACCTAAAATGCCAACGCTGATAGACCTGCCAGGACGTGTGCAGGGAAAAGGTGATGGCAGTGGAAAGAAAGGTAGGGGACCAGCGGGTTGCTGGCAGGAGGCTGCAGGGTTTCCTTCCACGGCGTCTGGAGGGGATCAGAGCTGAGGTTACCCCAGGGGGCCTGGAAGAGGGAGAGGCTCCTCCTGTGACTCTCTGGACCCATCATGGTAGAGCTCCGGTGCCCCATCGTGGTACAAGGTCTCAGGACAGCCCTGCACCACAAAGGGCCGCTGGGACTGCTGGAGGACACCTTCCCAGTGCCTCCACTCCCTGCTTGTGCTGCAAACAGTGCAAAGGTCTAAGCCTGCTTCTTTCCATCATGTGCTCAGATGTCTCAGAAGCAATGCCAGTGGAGTGAACCTGCTCCAGCAGCAAATGTGTGTGCATGGGATCAGAGCAGCAATCCCAGAGCTGGGTTCCCTTGAGCAAAATGATTCCCCTCCCCAGAATGACTCCTGGAGACCACCAGCTCTGCCAGGGAACCCCCCGTTTCAGCACAAGGAGGAGAGAAAGCCACCCAGACAGTTTTCCCCCGGGAATAACGGTGCACTGTAGGCACGAGGAGCTGGACAAAAAAACAGTGCCAGAACATGCCCAAGACCTGCCAGGAAACATGGCTTTCCTCCCAAGGGATGAACAGGACCACCTTCCCCAGTGTTAGCACAGCCCTGAGCAGACCCGCACGGCACTCTCCTTGGAACTGGCACACAATAGGCACCCGGTTCCCAGAACAACACCGAGATGCTGTTCTGAAGAATCGTCTCATTTCCCGTTTCTAGAGGATGTTGCCGAGAAGCGCCTCCTTCGTCGAGCAAGGCTTTCTCCAAATCGGTTACCTGCACTGACTGGGAAGCCACAGCAGGGCCAGAAAGCTGAGGGGAGTGAGCCTCGCGCCAGGTGAGACACTTGCATAAATGGGTGAGCGTGACCCCCTGCTCTGGTCTCTGTGGGAGCGAGATGTTTCTCCCAGACACACTCCAAGTGCACTCACCCCGTGTCCCACTAACTAATGGTTTCTCGGGCATGGCAAGTGTCTCGTAGCTTCTTGGCAGACCCCGCAGGCAGCACTATTTCTTTCTCTGCTCCCGATGTGCAGATCTGTTGAGTAGCCAAGTGCAAATGCTCATTCCGGGAGCAGGAGGCCATTTTGGCTTTCCCTTCAGATTGAAATGAGCCCGACCTTTCTGTTTGCTGAGAACAGTGTTCTGCGGTTGGTTACTGCAGAGGATTGCCCTCAGTAACCAGGAGCCTCTTCTACGCTGACGCCTGTCTTAAGGAGAGCTGGGTGGCAGGATGGCTTTTCTCGTGGGGCCGTGTCCTCCTCCCTTTGACGCTGCGTCCCCAGCGCCCAACCTGCCCGTACAGCCTGTGGGCGCTCTGTGTTTCGGACCCAGGAGCAGACTTCAGTGCACTGACCCGGAGGGCGTAGCGCTATCTCTGGGCACAGGACCCCATTCCTCTGGGTGCTCCAGCAAGAGAGGGCCGAGACCCGGGCATCCTGAGTTGTAGGGGGGCCGCTGGGCACATCTGACAGCTTGGGGTCTTCTCCGTGTCTGGGCACTTGATCACAAGGAGGCGAGTAGAGCGCGTTCTGCTGCAGCAGCAGCTGTGCCACTTGGAAGCACAAGGTGCAGAACCAGCTCCTCCTGCACTCCTGCAACACACCCTGTGGTGTCTTTGCAGGCAGCTACCAGCTGTCCAGAGGAGCTGCTTGAAGGAAAAGGAGGAGAAAGGAAAGCTGCCACCTCTGGTCGGACCCGGAACAGTGGACTTCATTGCCAGAGCCATTGAGAGAAGAGAAAAGGTACCCGACAAGGGACGCTGCAGGAGCGTGTCGTACTGTAGAGCAGCGTTGCTCCATGCACGCCAGTGCTCACAAGATTCTTCACTGGGTGTTCATGGGACCACTGACCAGTTGCTTTGGTGTTTACTTGAAGAGAAGCGGGTCACTGTCATTTGAGAATGTACCTGTCACTCCCAGTAGCCTGGAAACACACCCAGAGCCCTCACTTGGGGCAGTTTCTGTCGGCCGGGTGACTGCAGGGCTGGTCTGGGCTCACCAGCTGCCGGCTGGTTTGTAGCCCGGTGGTGGCTGATCTCCCTGGTCATTCCAGACGGGCTCTTCGGTGGAGCCTGCAGGAACCTGGGAGCAAACCAGTGTGGACAGCAAGGCAGAAGAGAAGCGAGGGAAGGGAGGAAAACAGCTCAACCGTGGCAGGACAGACTAATGCTGCCTGCTATTGCATTTTGTTTGACCTCCAGAAGAAACGGGAGAAGAAGAAGAAAGAGGAGCAGCTTCCACAATATATCCGGAAATTCCTGGAAGAAGAGGAAAAGAAGAAAAAAGAGGTGGCGGCAGGGGACAAAAGGAAACAGCACTCAGCCGGAGCAATGAAAGCAAAGGCCAAGGCAGAAAAGGAGACACCCAGTGTGAAAGGAAAGGGAGAACAACCAAAGGAGATGCAGAGGATCCAGGTACTTGGGATTCCTGCGGGCAAAGAGCACTTTCTCCTGCGGGGCGGCTGAGATCGCAAAGTACCTCTAGCACCCAAGCCGTCACAGCAGCGTTGCTGCAGCAGAGCCGGGCGGGTGATGCTGCCCTTCCTGAGCAAGAGCGGGGACAGGGAGTTGCAGTGAAACCCTGGTGACACTCAGAGGTCACCCCAAGGGCCTGCTGAGCTCCTTCTCCCGGTTCTCCCCGTCCCGTGTGGTCCAGCCAGAAGTGTTCTGGGGTCTGCGTGCTGGGAAGCAGCACCCTCCGGGTGCGGGGCTGTTGTATGAGAGTCTCCTCCTGTGCAGGAATCCAGCTCCTCCGAGTGCTCCTCAGACAGCTCCCCGAGCAGCGTGGAGTCAGACGAGTCCAGCTGTGACCTGCTGGAGATCAGGACGATTATGGAGAACTGGGAAGAGGCTGGAGAAGAGCCCCCCACAGTCCCGGAGGACAACACCGTCCCCCCGAAGCGGTACGAGTGAGCCCGCTCCAGCCGAGCCCTGGGGCGGTGGGGGGTGAGTCGGTGGTGGTGGGTACAGGGAGCCAAGCCCTGAGCCACGGGGCCGCACAGGGCGCCCGGGGATTTCTGCAGCCACGGGAACGGGCTGGGTGAGACCCGACAGCAGGGGCCAGAGAGGGGCTTGAAACCCCTCCTGCCTCCAGGGGGCTGTGGGGCAGAACGGGGCCACGTAGGTGTGGGGTGGGTGCGGGAAGAGGCAGGACGGTCCCAGCTGCAGGGTCAGGGAGACTTTGTCCTTGCTGTTGCAGGAGCCTTTCCCCACGGACAGACCGGGCCCTGCGGGAGGTGGTGACCTGCATCCTGGGGCAGGTGGCCCGCAAGAGAAGAGGGAAGAGGGATGAGCAGCTGGATCTGCAGGACAAGCTCCAGTGGTAAATCTCTCCGGACACGGGCAGTGCTGCCTCTCCCGCAGTCCCTTCCTCCTGCTGCCCGCAGCCCCGCGGGAGAGAGCCGCTTCTCCTGGCGCCGGCCTCTCGGCAGAGCCGCTTCTGCGGCCGCGGCTGGCGCCCAGCTGGGAGCCCGGCTGGAGCGCGCTCTCCTGTGCTCACACCTCCTCCTCCCCTGTGTGTCTGCAGCGAGCTGGCAGTGCTGCGGTGGGAACGGTCGGGGAAAGAGGCGGGCAGCAGCCAACACCTGCGGGAAGCTGCACCCCAGGCTGCACCCCCTGCCAGGCCAGGGGAGAGGAGGGCAGGACCGGTACGTCCCAAGGCTTGATGTGGTGGTGTTGGTAATGGCAACGGCGCAACGGTGCTGCCAGGCTGGTCTGGGATAGCAAGCAGCCGGGTTGCTTTCAGCCCCACACTCCTTTGGCTCAGGGGTCATGCAGAAAGATTCTGCAGTCAGGACCGTGAGCACAGCAGGGCTGATGGAGAGGCTGAAAAGAAGGGGCAGGAGGGAGGGGGGGCGCTAAAATCCCCCCAGCCCCTGCCAGGGACACTAACACTGCCTGCTGCTGCATTGCCGTGGCCCACCAGGTGCAGCCCCGCGTGTGCACGGAGGAGGAAAGACGCAAGCTCTGGGAGTCCATGGGCCGCAAGACAGAGCAGAAGCGCAGCCGTGGCACCGCCAAAGGCCAGGAAAAAAGAGCGAGAACAATGGGAGGCCCAGGTACTGCAGGCAGTGAAAAACAATTGGGGAAAGAGCATTCCCAGTCGAGTCTTTGCCTTTTGGAGTGCTCGCCTCTGAAATAGTGGGTGTGGGCCAGCTTCAGGCCAGAGCTGGGCAAAGAGGGTGTTTTGCTGACAGCCCTGGGGGTACGGAGAGCAGCAGGGTGGGACTGCATCCCAGGGACCAGGACCTGCTCTCTCCAGACAGAGGCAGATCCCACCACATGTGTCCTGACTAGACTTGTTGCTCTGCACCTCTGTGCATACAAGACTACAGAGCTTTGTATTCTACTCCTCAGTTCTGGAGAACAGATCTATTCCACGTCGGCCAGTGCCGGGAGACCGTCTAGGGTGCTGAGGCTCCCGAGACATCGAGGAAGAGCCTCCTCCAGCGTGACGAGCGCCAGTGCCGGCCAGCCAGGCTGCTAACACCAGCTCTCCCTTCAGTTCAGTAAAGCCCCACCTGCAAAGCGCTGGTCTGACACTGTGGGTGTTTCCTTGGTGGCTGTGGAAGCTGCGCTGGGCAGTGGGTGAGCGCTGGTGGGGCAGGGAAAGGCGTGCAGGGAAGAGGGCTGGAGCTTCAGCCCTGCTCCCAGGGCAGCCCTCCCCAAGGCTCTGCTGGACCGGCTCGGCTGCGGCTCCGCTCTTGGTGCCCCTGCGCCCCGTGTCCCTGGCACTGAGCCTGCCGCAGCTGCACATCCCTGACAGGAGCGGGGAGGAGGAGGAGGAGGAGGAGGAGAGGGAGGATGGGGAGGCTGGGCAGCCAGGGGAGCCGAGCTGCAGGGGAACATCCGGGGGCTCGCCCAGCCAGGACACTGCGGGGCGCCCAGAGCTGTGCAGGAACCACCGTGTGCCACGGGGACAGTGACAGCCCAGGCAGGAGCCGTGCCTGGCAACAGGAAAGCCATGGTGGGCAGTTGGGTAGCCGGACTCTGCCAAAGCTCGGCTGGGGCTCCCAAGCCTTCAGTTGGACAGCCCTGGTAGGAAAGGCAGCTGGAGCTGAGGTGGGATGGCCAGGCAGGCTTCAGCCGGGAGGTGAAGGATGGGGTTCCGCTGCTCCACGCGCGGGGCTGATCTCAAGTCTTGCTCAGTCACTTTCTTCCAGCTCCAGGTTGTTTTCTTTTCCATTGGGATTTTTACCTCTTTTTCTGTTGATTTTGTCCTCTCAAAGCCTTGAGCTCCTCGCTGTGTGGCTTCCAACATCCAAGCTCTCTCTGCATTTCTCCTGTCTCCCCTTGCAGCTTTTGCCCTCCCTGTTTTCTCCCTCATCCCACTGGGAGTGGGGAGGGAGCAAGTGTGCGGGGCTGAGCTGAGTGCTGGGGATAATCCCCAGGGCTAACAAAGACCAAACCCTTCAGCCATCAATTAGCTGAGGAGGTGTTAAGAACCTACAGCACGCCCTTGAGAAGGGTGGGCCTGGTCTTTGTAGCTGGAACAAGAGGAGGAGAGGGAATGACCTGAAGTGGCACCAGGGGAGGTTGAGGTTGGGTATTAGGGAACATTTGTTCACCCAAAGGGTTACTGAGCATTGGAACAGGCCAGCCAGGGAAGGGATTGAGCCACCAGCCCTGGCGGCATTTCCAAGATGTGTAGATGTGACACTTCGGGACACAGTTCAGTGGTGGACTTGCCAGTGGTGGGTTTACAGTTGGACTCCATGATCATAAAGGTCTTTTCCAGCCTAAATGATTCTATTCTATTCTATTCTATTCTATTCTATTCTATTCTATTCTATTCTATTCTATTCTATTCTATTCTATTCTATTCTATTCTATTCTATTCCATTCCATTCCATTCCATTCCATTCCATTCCATTCCATTCCATTCCATTCCATTCCATTCCATGAAGATTATGAGGGGTTAGAGGTGGCCCGTGGGACCTCGCACGATTCACTAACACGCAGTCAGGGGGAAGGGTCGAAGGCGGGCACAGCGGAAAGCTCTTTGCCCTGCTGGCCACAATTGATGCACCAGCAGGGCCGGGGAGAGGGGAGCTGGGTACAGAGTCCCTTTCTCTCTGCAATGGATGGAAAACCGCTCGTCTCAGGGCACGAGCATCATAACAAAGCCGAGAGGCTGTTCTCCCAAGGAAGAGATAAAGAGGCTAAAGATGATTCCTTTATTGGTTGTTTCCGACACATCGAGCCAAGACTTCTGGCTGACCTGAGTCTGTCAGCCAACACGCGGCCACAGAGTCTCCTGACACTCTGGAGAACAGATCTGCTCCACGTCGGCCAGCGCCAGGAAACTGTCTCGGGCGCTGAGGCTCCCCAGAGAGGCGTCCAGCAAGAGCCTCCTCCGGCAGGACGAGCACCAGTGCCGGCCAGCCAGGCTGCTAACACCAGCTCTTCCCTCTGATCACTAAAGCCCCACCTGCAAACGGCTGGGTCTGACACTGTGGCTCTTTCCTTGGTGGCACCTACAGAGCCTGGTGGTGACACCCATGACCCAACATCATGTGGTGGCAGCTAAAGGTTCTGTTGATGACACCCATGACCAAAAGCATGGTGGTGGCACCCAAGGGTCTTGGTCATGTAACCCATGACCCATCATGGTGGTGGCACCTACAACACATTGTCATGATGGTGGCACTTACAGGGCCTAGTGGTGACACCCATGAGCAACCATCTCGTGGTGGCACCTACAGGTGCTGATGGTGACAGCTCTGCCACGTCACTGTGCTGGTGGCACCTACAGGGCTTGGTGATGTTACCCATGACCCACCATTGCAGTGTTGGCACCTAGAGGTTCTGATGCTGTCACCTATGACCCATCATTATGGTGGTTTCACCTACAGGGCCTGGTGATGTTACCCATGACCCAACAACATGGTGGTAGAACCTACAGAGCCTGGTGGTGACACCAATGACCAACCATCTTGTGGTGGCACCTACAGGTAGTAATGGTGACAGCTATGACCCATCATTGTGGTGGTGGCACCTACAGGGCCTGTTGATGTCACCCATGTCCGAACATCATGGTGGTGGAACCTACAGAGCCTGATGGTGACATCTATGACCCAACATCAAGAGGTGGCTGTTGCGGCTGAAACAGAGAAATGACATGGACCAAGTTCTTCCAGGATGAAAGCAGCAGATCCATTTATTGCAACAAGTGCATTTTTATACAGTTTTACCAGTTCATGTGTCTCTTCGCTATCGGTTACAAGTTACAGCAGTAACACCTCTTTGGCTGTTTTTGCTGTCATCAGCGTTACTGTTCTACTCCCTTCTCTCTCGGGTACATCCTGAACATCTCCGGATGCTCCGTTACTCCCACCCTTCTCACGGGTAGGCCTTAATATTTTCAAGGCTAATTTCTGTTCCCATGGCCTCCGTCAGGGATCCACGGACCCACCGTAGTGCCACAATTCCCCCTTTTTGTATTTGTGCTAAAAAATTGCCTTCATTGTCCGCTGCAGGGCCCTTTGCAGCAGAGAAATCATGCACGGCAACATCAGTAACACAACCACAGCAATCGTCCAGACAACCAGTCCCATTTTCACTACTGGTAACAATAGCCCTGAAAGCTCCCAGCCACTAAAGAATTTATTTAATGAATCCCATCAAAATCTTCACACCCATGTCCTTGAGCTCACAACAAAAAGTCTATTGCAGCTTTATCCTGCAGTGTAGCATGTCTTACAGAATCCACATCTAACAAAAGTCTGCTTAAAGCCTTAGAAGTTCTTGTTAGTTTGCTTAGCTAGCCAGCATCCTAGTTTTTCTAAAGTATTTAAAGCTTTAGCTGTGCCAACACCAGGTACCAGAGATCCTAAAACACTGGGTGTTAAGAGAGTTAATGGTCCCAAAATACAAGGTCCTCCAACAGCATTAGAAGGAATTCCTGGCCAGGCTCTGTCTCCACAGATCAAGAATACACCATGCAGAAGGTTTTGGCGTCGCTGTCCCACATTATCAATGACACCCCTTGGATTCTTCTGCGAGGCGTTACACCATCGAGTTTCATTTCTGTACTCAGCAAGGGCAGCATTAACATTTTGCAGTTTACCCATTCATGTTCTTGCAGATTGTTCTGACACTGTTCACAAACCAGCTGGACACAAGCGTACATGGGCACAGATCCCAGCAATTCCAGTTCCTGTGGTTCAGTATCTGCTTCCGGGAGGCAACTAATCCAAAGTGCCGTGTTGGTGTTATTACAGTTCGTTGCAATGCCTTTGCACCGACCGCTATTGTGAAACAGTCGTGTGATGCTGCTGTATTCATCAAGGGGGATGCCAACCCAGCATGTGTGGAACGGGTTTTCTGGAGACGCCATAGCCAGGCATATGGAGTCCTGGCCAGTCGGGTTGGCTGAAGGAATCCACATGTGAGTCTTGGGCTGTGCAGGCGTCCAAACCGCAGCAGCTGCAGCAATCATTGTCAGGAGGATCACACAGGTTTCATGTTTTGTGCCAGCAACCATTGCTGCCCTTGATCTGTAAAGACACAAGCAGAGCCTCTCCCCCAGCTTATCAATGGATGTGGCCTTTTCCATTGACCATTAACTAGTGATTTGACCATAACTAACATAGGTTCTTTCTGATTTAGCATGCTTTTGGGTCACACTTGCAAAGTGTTTCATCACAGGGCAAATTTGGGCTGCACCACTTAGATATAAGTGATTCATCACATACAACGCTTTTGACAATTGGTTGTGTGGTGTTTTCTCTGCTTCTCTCCCCTTTTTGTTTAAAAATGAAGAAAAAACAAAAACAAAAAAACAGTTCAGAATCAGATACGTGTGTTGGACCTTGACTACGTACTCGGAATCACAAACCAAATTTAGAGGTTCCTCCTTAAAAAGCTCTAATAATGTAAAGCTGCGCCAAGTTCTGCTCATTGGGTTGAACCTTCGATAATTTGTACAGAATGATGCCAGTCGTTATCTTCACGCCAGACCACTACAGCTTTATGAGACTGCCCAGAACCACCAACAAAACTGTGCAAGTGTGTAGGATCAGACCAGATACATGTATGGCCTGTGACCTGACATTAAAGACTTGCAGGTTCTGCAGCAATTTACATTCATGCTGCCAAGAGCTGTGCTGGTAAGAAAATCAGCTTAGTGCAATTTACAAGGATGTAGATTGCAAATAAAAAATCAAAATTAAATTTCACAAATGGTACATATACGACAAAAGGATCATGGCCTATTGAGACTTAAATTCATTCCCTGCATTTCTTGATCAGAGTAAAAATCGGTATATCATACTGTCCCACAATAGCCACAGGTTGTTTCTATGTTGTAGCTATAAAGAGACAAATCCGCAAGTCCAATCGAATGCAGTCAGCCTGTAAGGTTGTCATTAATTTATTCCTCAAAGTCTCTAACACCATTTTTGTTGTCATATTTATTGGATATTGTTTTCGCTTACCGGATCGAAGTCCTGTTTCAGTTCTACCAGTGTAGTGTTTGCTTTATCGAGACATTGGCTGTTAATACTGGTGGAAATACAGCATTCAAAATTTCCTTGGAGTTTTCTCACTTGCACAAGCAGATCTGCACCATCCAAGCAGCTTCTTGCAGGCCATGCAACTAAACAGAATTCTCAGAAAATGTTATTGGAGCTTACAATTTACTTAACAAATCCTGACCCAAGAGAGGTAGAGGGCTTCCTGGCAACTACAAGAATTCTTATGGTAAAACTTTGTTCCAAATTTGGCATTCTATTGGTCTCAAAAAGTGGCCTTTCTTTCATCCTCTCCCATGACCTCAAAAACTAGCACGGTGAATTTACTAAGAAATCTCTTACAACCAGTTACCACAGAATAAGTCTATTAAAAAAAATGGTTTAATTTCCCAGCTTCGTTAGAACTCTGGTCTATGTGCATGGGGTGTCTGCAGCCTGTGGGGAAACAGCCACAGGCCTGGGACGGTGTCGGATGGACTGTGGTGGAGATGGCCAAGGGTGACACTGGATGTCCCTGCAAGAGCCAAGGTCTTTGTCCCCTTGGCTATGGCTGATGTCCCTGACAGCCAGGCCTAAGAGGAGACACATGGTTGTCATGGCCATGGCTCCCCATTGCCTCCTTGCACCCCCCATGCAGGCCAGGAGGTGTCACACCATTGTCCTGCACTGGACATCGCACTCCCCACAGCCCCAGGAAGAGCCCTGAGCCACAGTGAGGGACAGGATCTCCCTTCCCAGGGGCAGGGGCTCAAGGCTTGGCCATTGTCCTTCATCAGACAAACCAAGGGCTTTCTCAGCATCAGAGCTGCTTGCACTTTGCCTTTGCCTGATGCAATCGCTGCCTCCAGTTATCTGCTCTAACGAGTCCCTGGGGAGGCTTTGTCAGTAACAGCCCTCAGTGGGGCCCATTAATGCTTCAAGGTACTTTGGAGTTTACTTCTGGCTTTGACTTCTTGAGCAGATTCTTCAGTCTGTGCTTGGTATCTGAGGTTCATGGACTCAGCACCAAATACGCCACGGGGCTCATTAAAACACAGAGAGCCCTAATGAGCGATGTTTCTTTCCGTAATTTCCTTCAGATCTTCCAGACTTGTAGAACTAATGGGAGAGGTTTCAATGGGACACTTGCTGATGAAGATTTCAAAGAAGATTTCATAAAGGAGGTTTTTTCTTTCCAGGATGTTTTCTGTCATTTTTCAGTGTATGGAAGAAGTGACAGCAGCATTCTACACTGGACATTGATCCCGAGGGTCTCCTGAAGACATCTGGACAGGCAGGAGAACAGTCCCTTGAGGCTGGACACTGTATGGACAACCTGGCTCCTCACCCCCACCCCCAGTCTGCCGGTTCCCTCATTGGCCACCAGAGACTGCATCACTTTTCCTACATCAGACTTCTCCACCGAGCTCTGCAGGAGATGCTGCAGCTCCTGTGCACCAGCTCCACCCGCTCTCCTGTGTGAACACTGCACAGTTTAATAAACAGCAAAACACTTTCCTCAGCTGTGTGTGTAAGCTGGATCTGATGAGATCCACCATCCACAAGGGACATGCACACAAGAACTGGTTTAGACAGAGATAGGAGAGGATAGAAATAAACAGCATCCCAGATACAGCATCCTAGATACAGCATCCCAGATACAGCATCCCAGATACAGCATCCTAGATACAGTATCCCAGATACAATATCCTAGATACAGCATCCCAGATACAACATCCTAGATACAGCATCCTAGATACAGCATCCCAGATAGAGCAACCTCGATACAGTATCCCAGATACAGCCGCGGGGGTGGCTGCACAGTGGAGCTCAGCGGACTTGAGAACCACTCAGCTGTGTGAGGATCAGACACGTACAAAGCAACTTTGCTTCTTAAATGATGAGGGTGATGTGCTTTGTTTTGGAAGACATCAGATTTGAATGTTAAGGAAGCTGTAACTACCTTGGTGTTTCCTTCTCCCCGCAGCCGGATTTCTGGTTCTGTCTGTCGAGCTGTGTTCCTCTCCCGCACCAAGTGCTGATCGTGGGGCTCGGGGCTCGGGGGGGCAGGGAGGGCGGGGGGTCCGTGGGCTTCAATAACTTTTGTTTGGGGTTTTTCAAACGCCTCTGTTGACACGTCGTATAAAAACTGATTGCTGCAGTGCTAATGAATGAACAGGAGGATGAGCAACAGACTGCAGAAACTGTTTGGGTTTTGGTTTATTGAAAAATTCTTATTGAACTCAAAAAGCAATAAGACCTTGCAGTGGTCTTCTAATACCTAGTGACAGCTTTTTAATGTACTGGTTTGGAACTTCGAGATGAGACTTGATATGGAGCGGCTGTTCCATTGTGGAATATTGCAGGAGTAAACTCTTGCATTTCAGCATTCCTGGCAGATCTGCAGCTTGATAAAGACCTCAGGCTGTTTGGTTTAATCAGACTTTTGTAGATCCCACCTTCACTGGTCAAAGCACCGGCTGCCAATGTGTTTTCTGGTGTTGTCACTGCTTTCTGAACAAAGACGGCAGAGGCAGCAGCTCTACTGGTGGTGTCTGTTTTATTGAAACATGGATATCTACAGGAACTTTGACCTGAAAGCTCAGAAAGCTGTGGTCCGTGGTATATCTTTGTAATGTTTGTAAATTCTTCTGCAGATATTCTTATGCCAACGAGCACGGAACGTTTGTGAGTGTGAACTGCTGTGCAGTGAGAAGGAAGATGTGTGAGCTAAAGCAGCAGGAGGCTGCAGCCGTGTAAGCCGGGGGTGCAAACGGCACGAAACGGGCTGCAGCGGCGGAGCCCTCGGTCCCGGGCCGTCCCGGGCCGTCCCGGGCAGGCGGCGGAGCCCTCGGTCCCGGGCCGTCCCGGGCCGTCCCGGGCAGGCGCAGCCCGAGCGCTCCCGGCCCCGCTGCCGCTGACCCGCCGGGGCCGGGGCCGCGCTGCGGGCGGACAGCGCCGCTCTGCGGCCGCCGGCGGCTCCGGGCCGGGAGGGGGGGCGGGGCCCGGTGGCGGGCGTGGACGGGATTGGCTCCTGCGCGGGATGGGCGGGGCCACGCTGCAGAAGCGCGCGGGCCGAGGAGCGCGTGCCGCCGGTGCGGCGCGGGAGCAGCGCGCGAGGAGCGGCGGGGCCGGCGGTGAGCGCGGGGCGGGCGGACACCGGGGAGACTGGGCGGGGCCGCCCCGGTCCCGGCCGAGGGGGGAGGCTGGAGGGGGAGGGACGGGCTGGTTTCGGCAGGAGGAAGGCGAGGGGCCGGCAGCCGCAACAGCGCGGCCCCGGGCCGGGCCGAGAAAGGGCCGAGGGGGAAACACGCGGGCGGCTGTGAGGAAAGGGAGCCCCGGGCTGAGCGCTGCGCGGGGCTCGGGCGGGGCCGTGGGGCGGAGGGGGAGCCCGTGGGGACACCGGGCAGAGGGAGGAAAGCGAGCGGGAGGGGCAGCGCCGGGGCGGGAGCGGCGCAGGCGGGGCCGGGGCCGCCGTGGGGGCGCGAGGGGCGGGGGGGAGGGGCCGGGAACGGGGGGAGCGGCGGAGGAGCCGGAGGGCGGGACGGCGCGGGAGGAGCTTGGGCGGGAAAGGCTGAGGGACCTCGGGGAGGGGGTGACATCGGGGAGGCTTTGGCGGGAAAGGCTGAGGGACCGCAGGGAGGAGATGGCGTCGGGGAGGCTGCAGTGGGCAGTGCTGAGGTAGCTCAGGACGGGATGGCACTGAGGTTGGTTTCAAAGGGAAATGCTGAGGTACCTTGAGGAATGGATGCTGGGCTGGGAACTATGAACACATCAGATTGGTTCAGAGAGTGTTCATGACAGAAATTTCTGCAGTAAAGTATTCCAGCAAAGAGAGGGAGAAGAGCCAAACTTAGATCAGGCCTCCTAGGACACCTGCAGGTTTGGGGACAGGGATGACGAGGTTGTTAATCTGGTCGTGACTGTTTCTTTTCTGTCCCTCTCTTGCAGCACCTGACTGAATGGAGGAGCAAGTGGACGGGAAGTTCCTGCGCCACACACAGATCACGTTTGTTACTCTCGCCCTCAGAGACCTGGAGATCCAAACCGTTGGCATCGTGCCTTGAAGCAGCCTGTGCTCACGCGCTTCCCCAGGGAGAAGGCGGAATGGCAGTAACGGCCACGTTAAGCCACAGGGTGCGCACTCTGCAGCTGTCAAGCCCAGCTCTGCGTTAGCTCACACCTGCGATTTTGCGCCGCACACGCAGATTTGAGTTGTCGCTGGTTGTTGCAGCGTTTGGCTTTGGTGAGGACAGCGTGTGTTTGTCAGCAGTTGGTGTAGGTGGAATCTTGAGGAGACAGCGATATTTCCGTGCCAGAACTGGTTGGTGTTTGCATGGTATTGTGGCGGTTGTTCCTGCAGGTGATCAGTGCTGGAGTATTATTGCAGGATGAGGGGATTTTGGAGGCTTGTCTGTGAGATGCACTAGAGGCAGCAGTTGAAAGCAAAAGGCTGAGATTTGGAGAGTTTGTTGGTGGGTTTTGGACGGTTGTCAGTTGAAGAGTTGGCTGTTTGCAGGCGAGGTGTAGGGCAGAGGGTGAAGCTGACTTTGCCTGGGCGGCGCAACTGGCTGGGTGTGCAGAGCTGAGGAGAGCGGGCTGCTGCGGGGGACCCTAAAGCTGGAGAACCAGCCGGCAGCTCCAGACGCTCCCGCTGCCGGGCAGGGCCGTGCAGGCCAGTGCCCTGGGGCACAGCGACGTGACCCTCCACACGTACCAGAGAGCAGGTGAGGACTGCAGGCATTTGTACTGAGCTGTGACATCTCTAACCCGTGACACTGGGGTCCAGCAAGTACCAAAGAGCAGGTGAGGACCGCGGGCATTTGTACTGAGCTGTGACATCTCTAACCCGTGACATTGGGGTCCAGCCTGAGCAGGGCACGTGCGGAAGCTGTGCTGCAGGGAGGGCAGAGCTGAGGGGAAGGGCTGTGCGAGGGGTGGGTGCCAAGGCAAGGTGGGCTCGCTGTGGGGTGTGGGGAGGTGTCAGCCCCGGACTCAGCCCCTGTCTGACTGTAGTGCTTTTGGGCTGGTGTAGCTCAGTCCTCCGTGTGTTTCTCTTCAGGGGAGCAGCGTGCAAAGGAAAAGCAAGGGAGGAGGTGAACCTGTGAGGAAGAGTGATGGATAAAGAGGGTTGGAGCGCACCTGCCAGTCAAGAGGGATCAAGAAAGAAGACACCGGTGATGGAACTGCAGGTCAGGAGAGCTCAAGGAGGGAGAAAGGTGATTGTGGCCGTATGGGTTTTTCTAGCTCACACACCAATGAAAACAGTTTGGATAATAAAAGAAATGTATGCAAAACCAATAATTAAAGGCAGAGAATGTTTATATGCTATGTATGGGATAGACCTGAAGGTATATTTTTTCGTACAACAAAGGAGAATTCGCAATGGTAATTAACTGAAGATGTGAATTTCCAGATTGCATTGGCAACATACGCAGGGAACATATCAGTTTATTACCCTCAGCATAAACTGTGGGCTGAAATTGGTAATTTACTGTTGTATGGCAAATGCTGCTGTCAGCAGCAACCAGTAAGCGACAAGACTGGTCGCTCACATAAAGTTGTAATGACGTGGCTAAACTCAGATACCCAGTGCTGCAAACACAAGGTAGAAAAAGAGACCAATGGTCAAACAAGTTCTTGAGCTGACAGCTGTTGGGATCGCTTTGAGGTGTTCTGTAAGAAACCTCTGAATGTTGTAACTGGCTCATATTATGCAGCTGGCATACTTAACCGCCTGGAAGCTTCTTTTCTTAAGGAAGAGGATAATCCTCTTTTGATGGCTGAATTGAGAATGCTATGGTTTCTAATAAATCATAGACATTATAGTTATTATGCAGTGCACACCCGCTCTCGCACTGCCCTTCCAGGACCACTTGCGGAAGGCAATAGGAGGGCCGATGCACAAGCTGTGCCGCTCACTGTGCCTAAAGCCTTGGAGCAAGCTAAATGATCACATAAATTCTTTCACCAGAGTGCAAAGGCGTTAAAACGACAATTTCAAATTACAACGGATGAGGCCAGGAGCGTTCTTATGTCCTGCCCTGATTGCCAAGAGTTGGCACCTGTGCCATCCACAGAGGGTGTTAATCCAGGAGGGATTACTGCCAATGAAGTACGGCCAGCTGATGTAACGCATTGTTCTGAATTGGGTAAATACGTACGTGTTTCTGTAGACGCTCATTCCAGATTTCTCGTTGCTGCTGCACACGCTGGTGAAAGAGCACGAGACGTCTGTAACATTGGTTGACATGTTTTGCTGTTTGAGGAGTTCCACGATATGTAAAACCAGAGGAAAGCGGAATGTACGCTCAATTAGAGGAGCGATCCCCCAGCGCGCTGTAATAAAAGTGCCTGCTTTTTAACACTTTCAAAACAGTGTTAAAGAGTCTGTTTGCTGACTTTTTGGTATCATTTTCTGGCGATGAGGATGGGATAATCTGCCTGACCTCCCGTGGATCCCAGGATCTCTGGGACCTTGTGCCGGCACCGGGGAATTCCCGGAAGGGACCACAGATCCTCGGACCAGCTCGGGACGCGGGTAAAACCCCATCAGTGAGATAAGGCACTTTCATTGTCTGGTTGGGTTGGCAGCTGCCTGCGCGAGACGTGGGCGACACCAGCGCGTTGGGTCTGCACATCCGCGTCTGCGCATTTTGGTAAACTGGGTAACTTGAAAAAAGAAAGAAATAAAAAATTAAAGAGAAAAACGAGAGAACAATAAATAAAAGAGAAAATGAGGGAACAGTAATTTGATAAAGGTACCTTTAGTGATTTTGCTGTTTGTGCCTTAGAAATTGTATAATTGTTTGTGTCTTTAGTAGTTTGTTGTTGTTGTTGTTACTTGTGTCTTGAGTGATTTTATAGTCCAGTACTTACGGTTCACCAATTGTCTGTTATTGTGATTGTGAAGTAGGTAGTGGACAATCGACAGGAGGATTCGGGAGAAATCCCCCCCGGGCTGTGTTTTCTGACATTGGAAAAGGATCGTTTGCTGTTCAACAGGGAGTCAACCAGGGAGAATCTGATTGAATACTGTAATTAATGGCGGCCACTATAAATAATATTAATATGCTGCACAGGTCTAGGTGGTTATACTTTGAGATGTGTAGTATAGTAACACGCTACATGTAATATATAATAAGATACGCATTTTAAATCATATATTGCCTATTACATAAGGCATATTACACAATACATAATGTTACATATGCATTGTCTTTATCCCCTTCGGATCCATTTGTTTTGAAAAAGGATAATCAGGGAAAGAAATGGAAACCAGTAAAAGGTTTGTTGAAGAACAGCTATTGGTGTAGAATGCACAGAGAACATGAGATCAAAATTGTCCCTCTGTCAGTCCAGGGTGGGATCCTGATATCCTTATATTGGGGGACAGGCTGGATTGGTATGGACAGTGCATTTTATACGGGATTAGACACGCTGTGCCTAAAGCTGTAAATATGCCAAAACCTGAGATTAAACAGGATCGTGAGCAATCTCCCACTGAGTTTTTACACTGTCTTAAACCGACAGCTCAGAAATATATTAATATAGGTCTTGACTTGGAGAACAGAGAATGAGAATTCTTAGTTGACTGGGAGCTCATTATTCTGTGTTAAACACTATTCAGGGAATATTAAGTAGTGATTCTGTAACAGTTATGGGTGCCACAAAAATTGCGAAACACGGCCCTTTAACCCGCTGCTTAGAATGTTTGTATGTGGAGTCTGGTACTTATTGATTGTGTACCATGTGTCTTATCTCATGTACAACGAATGATTGAAAAAAGCTTTAATGGTGCAATGGCTGTGCGGTTACATGCTGCTATGGCTGCAATTGTTAAACAAAGAAGGGAGATGTGGCAGGGTTGTGACATCAGGCCTGTGAGAAACTGCAAGAGTCACAGTGTGAGAACAAGCACTGGTGGAACAACACAAGCAGCAAGGACTGTGTGGGACATGAACCGTCAGGGACAGAGGGACTGATACGGGGTTGGTACATCAGGGACAGAGGGATTGATACGGGGTTGGTACATCAGGGACAGAGGGACTGATACGGGGTTGGTACATCAGGGACAGAGGGATAGATACAGGATCGGTACATCAAGGACAGAGGTACGTGATGTTTCAAATGCAAACCTGAGTTTGTATTAAATGTCTCTCTGCATCTTAAAGAGAGTCTGTGCCTCATCTGCTACACCCCTTTATCTTTTCCCAAATTACGATTTAGACTGTATTTACCATTGTAAAAACAAAGCTTTCTCCCCTTAATTTTTGTCATGTATTGTAATTAGAATTAATAGAGATATTGGAGCCCGTCCTAGCTAAACTGGAAAAAAGACAGCAGCCATGTGTATTTTTAAATAAAGACTAAATCAAGTCTGCTAGCTCATTATCTTTAAGCGTTTTACTGTGATCACCTCCCTCCCAAGCTTTTGTGTCTGTTGTATGAAGGCCTGACACCCACGGCCAGAGTGGATGAATCACCGTGGGCACAACACCAGGAACTCGCCTGTTTGTGTCCAGGATATCCACTCCAGCAGACACTGTTAGTAAAAGAGCACGTCATGGAACTGAAAAAACATCTAATTATGTCATTATACACATTCACTGCTCTTTTTTCTGCTTTATACCCATTGTAGCTTTTAAAAATTAAACAGTTTGAAAAGGGTTTCTGTTTTGGCTCTGCACGCGGAGCCTGAATTTCCTTCTCTAGGGCCTTTCACCTGGTACACCGCACTCGTGTGATCACTGTGCTGCACGTGGGCAAAATCAGCTGTGCCCTGTGTTTCTCCTGTAAAATAGTAAGAACGATAATATAATCGTGCCAGGAACTGCCTTCACAGTGAATATTTGAAGGAACCCACTGCTAATGTATTTTTAATTGGTACTTGCGTTATGGATTAGATGCAACAAAAATCCATTCTTTCTTTTATCCTTTGCTATACAGGAGGTGGTTGAACTTTTCTATAGCAGATTCAATCACTTGTTGTAAAGCAATGAAATAAATAACTTAGGCTTTTTCTAAGGATAAACAACGTTTAATCCAATTCCTTAATTGTATTCCTTAAACACGGGTTCATTAGAGCATAAGCAAAACAGCGCTGGGTGTGCGGGGGATTCGCTCCTCCCAACACACACACTTTTAAACAATAAGAGGTGTGCTTAAATACAGTAAGGTGTTACATATTCATAATGACCCCAGGAACGCCTGTACATATTCATAACCTTTCCCGCTTCTCATTAAAATGAGTCTCAGAGAACCATTTCCATAGTCTCCTCCTTGACCCTCCCCTGTTGCGCCTGTGCAGTGTCACTTGGTGGCTTTGAGGAGGGGTCTCTATGGTCTGTATGGATCTCTATGGTCTCTGTGGATCTCTATGGGACTCCATGGTCTCTGGTCTCTATGGTCTCTGTGGTCTCTGTGGGTCTCTGTGAATCTCTATGGGACTCTATGGTCTCTGTGGTCTCTATGGGTCTCTGTGGATCTCTATGGGACTCTATGGTCTCTGTGGTCTCTATGGGTCTCTGTGGATCTCTATGGGACTCTATGGTCTCTGTGGTCTCTATGGGTCTCTGTGGATCTCTATGGGACTCTGTGGTCTCTGTGGTCTCTATGGGACTCTATGGTCTCTATGGGTCTCTATGGTCTCTACGGCTCACTATGGTCTCTGTGGTCTCTATGGTCTCTGTGGTCTCTATGGGTCTCTGTGGATCTCTATGGGACTCTATGGTCTCTGTGGTCTCTATGGGTCACTATGGTCTTTGTGGTCTCTATGGGTCTCCCAAGCTGCCAAGTCGACCGAAACCAGACTGGCCCCACTTTTGCTGTAAATCTTGGCTGTCTTGTCTCCTCAAGGTTACAGCTGGTGCTGTAAAACTTCTGATCTCGGCATTCGATGAGGTTCTGGTTTTTCTTAACACAACTGGTTACATACAGCTCTAAACTAGATACTCATCATGTGGCTTCAAGTGTTAGTTCATTAGTAGGTCCTTATTATGTGGTTGGTTAACCCTGAAAATGTTAGCTCCCTCTATCAATATAACCTCATAAACAAGTTTCAGAAGTTTTCACATAGAACTTAACCACCTTTTCCTTTTTGCAGGTTCAGAGCCCGAGCCTCATTTGGTTGTATCTCTAAACATCAAACATCTCAGCACAAATCACAACTGCATTTCTCACAGACAGAAGTGCCTGAACTCCACAGCTTGCCTGGCAGTGCAGAGAGCAGGAACTGCGGTGAGTCCTGGGCCCTTGGGGACATTTCACCCTGTTTTGTGTCCCAGTCCCTCCCTGCTCCCTCCTCTTTCCTACTGTGCCCTTCTTCCTCTTAATCTCTTCTCCCTCTGTCCCTCTGCTGCTTCCTCACCTATTCCTCCACCCTTCTGAATCTCTGTGCAGGGTTTCTCGTATCTCCCTCTCTGTGTCCACCCCTCTGTGTTCTCACCATCCCTGGTTTCTGTTTGTCGTCATTCTGGTCTGTCGCTCTGTCCTGCTCCATGCCCCATCATTTCTCACTGTATCCCTCTGTCCTGTTCCCTGCACCTGTTCCTGCCCCTCTTCTTTTTTACTCCCTCTCCATCTTGCTGCCCACCCCAGGATTTTTTCCCAATCTCTATCCTGCCCCCAACCCTTATTGTTCTTTCTCTCTCTTGCTCCCTCTCTGTCTTTCTGCCTGTCTTCCCTTTCCCTGCTGCTTCTTTCTCCATCTCTGTCCAGATTACTGCCCCTTTTCCTTCTTGATGTCTTTCTGTCCTGTTTGTCTTTCTGTCTTCCTTGCCTGTTCCCAGTCCCATCCCTTCTCACTATATCTCCCCTGTCCAGCTGGCTCTGCCTTTTCTTTGTCTTCTCTTCCTCTTTCCTGCTCCTCAGCCCTCTTTTCCTCTTCCTCCAGCTCATTGCTGCATGTTTTCCCTTTCCAGTCTCTTCATTTTGATCTGAACTTTGCTTTGTTTCTCAGTCCCTTTGTTCTGTTCCCTGCCTTTCTTTTTGTCTCTCCATCTATACATCCCCCTCCCTGTCTTTCTCTACCCCCTTCCTGCTTCTCCTCCTCCCCCCTCCCCATCCCTCTGTCCTGCTCCTCAGCCCTGCTGTTTCTTCCTCCCTGTCTCATCACAGCTCCTTGTCCCTTTTTGCCTTGATCTCTCCATCTCTCCATCCTTTTCCCTGTGTGTTTCTTTCTCTCTCAGCTCCTCTGTCTTCTCTCTTGTCTCATTTGTCTCTTTCTAGTCCTCTGTCCTTCTCCCCAGCAGCTTCAACTGAATGACCAGGTGTCCGTGCACTCTGGTGTTTCCTCATCCCTGCCCTGGGGAAGATCTGTGTCTGTAGGGCTGGGGATCATTTAGGAGCTGGTCTCCTTGTGCAGAAGGCAGAGCCGGGTGCAGTTGTGGCAGAGGTTGTTCTCAGCTGCTGCTCTGTGCAGCTTGGTTAAAGAACCAGCTGGGGGCTTCTTTGGAAGGGAGGTTTCTTGTTCTGTGCTTACTGCTCCTCGGGACCCTGCACAGGAGCGGTGTTGGGGTCTGCAGGGACGGGTGGGACCTGCTGTGGTTCCTGGTGAATGTGAACTCAACTTGTCCTGATGGCCTCGAATGAAACCAGACTGACTGTAGATGGTTTGCTTCCCGGATCCCCTTCCAACCTCCGTGCTCAGTGCTAAAGAACAAGAGACCTTGTGCTCTTTTCCAGATGTCAGTGGCTGCGAATCAGCTGAGAACATCCTGCCTTAGGTAACGGGCAGGTGGTCTGTGATCAGGGCTGTGGACTTGAATGGCCGTGCTTTCATAAATGTTTCCTGGTCTTGCCGTTTCAAAGCCCTTCCTTCTCTTGAAAATTTAAGACGGCATTTCTTATTCTGAGGATCAGACGGGAGTTGGACTTACTGTTGAATGGCTGATATAATGTGCTCCCTGAGGAGCACATCTTGCTTTTTTGTTGTTGTTTTCCAACACCGTCTGAACTTTGGTCAGCAAGAAGAAGAGTGGTGACAGAGTCTGTTATCTGAGAGTAATGTGTTCCTGTACCTTTCCCGTCGTTGTGTGGTGAAGGATTCCTTCCCTTGCAGAGAGGACTGCGAGACCCGCTCCTGTCAGGTGGGACTTTGCCTCCAAACGTGGCACAGCCTCTTCCATTGTGACATCAGTCACTGCTGTTGATGTCACAAAGCAGCATCAGCGCTGAGGTCAGCACAGCAGGGTATAAGACCAGGGGTCTCCCTGCGCCTCGGTCACTCTCGATCTTGAGGGAACTGAGATTGCAGAGTTTTTGGCTCACTCCCGAGTGAGCGAGATGCTTGTTACCTGCACCTCAGCAGGTACCGAGGGACAACCAGAGAAGGTTCAAGGTCTGAACGGGTATGTTTGAAAACTCCTCCTCCCCTTTCCCCAGGTGTGTTTTCCACCTTGTCAGCTGGGGTGGGTGGAGGGTGGACAGGAGAGGAACACGAGGGCAGCCTGAGAACTGGGTCTGGAGCTGCTGGAAGGCAGCAGCTGCCTTTCAGTCTCTTCATGAACGCAAGGGCTGGGCCCAGGAGCCTTTGATCTCTGCAGAATGAGGGACAGGTCCATTTTGGATGGGACAGAGAGAGTCCCAGGGGTGGCCCAGACACATCCTGCCGCAGTAATTGTGAGAGCTCAGCTCCGTCCTGTATTGTGCTCTGCAGGGTGGGTTCTGTCCCTGAGCCTGCTTGGTTTTCCTCTCCACGGGGACCAGAAGGACACCAGCGTGTCCTCTGTTGGCCGTGGGTCTGACTCGTGTTCCTGACAGAGGAGGTTTCCGTGGGAAACCTGTTCAGCTCCTCACCAGGGCTCTGCCTCAGGAAAGGGGCTCGAGATCCTCAGAGGGGTGCAAGGAGTTCTCTAGGAGAACAAAAGGGATTGTTTATTCCTGATGAGTGTATGCTGTGAGCCTGTTGAGAGCCTCCTGGAACAGGCAGGAGGAATTTCCCCCTTGCAGAGCATTGTGTGCTGTGTCTTGGCAGATCAGGCTCAGGGCAGCAGGGCCCAGACACCAGCGGGTTTCTTTGGCACTTCCTTGGTTGCCTGTTGCTTGCCAGCACACACTGACATTCAGCCACGCTCCCTCTTTCCAGTCTGCATTTGTCTGCAGTTCTGCCAAGAGAAGGGCCAGAGATAACCCGGCTGCTAAAGAAACACTGCGAGAGGGGAGACACACACCCCCCTGGCAGCTGTTGGACTGTAGGGGCACAGGCTGAACCTTCTCTTGAGAGGGTGGAGAACAGGAGCAGCACAAGTGTCCATCGGATGCTGGGCAGGAGAAACAGGCGTTCGTTATGTCTTTCTATTTCCAGAGAACCCCTCTCCAGCCCCACAGATGTGAAGTGTGGACACAAGTCCTGTTGCAACTCCTGCTCTTAGTCCGGAGTCAATCTTGAGCCCTTTGTCCCTAAGGAAACAATCTTTGCCGTGACAAATCCCGCACTGGTGCAGCTGGTGACACCTCCAGCAGTGACTGGAGCTGGTGCAGGACCAAGCCAATGCACACGGCAGGAACGCCAGGCTCCAGGGCTGCAGTCCCTGCTGCTCCTCTCCAGTCTGCTGCTGATCTGCAACGGGAACCGCCAGCTTCACCAGCCTTTTCTTTATCTGCTCTGCAGGAAGATGAAGGCACTGAAGGCATCGACCGTGGTGTTGCTACTTGGTCTGTTCTCTTTCGGTGAGTCTCTGCAGAGCTCCAACCTGAGGACGGTGCTTTAGGAGGTACTCAGGGCTCCATCCTGCCCTGTTCCGCTTCCCCCGCTGTGAGCAGAGGAGCTCAGCCAAGAGCAGAAAGTCCCCACAGAGCTGTGCCGGTCCCTGCTCCAGCGGGACGGGTGTGGGTGAGGAAGGGCTGAGTTGCCTTCCCCAGGAGGGCTGAGCCCAGGGAGAGGCCGTGGCTGAGCTCTCCTGCCCCAGGGGCTGAGAATCTTCTGCAGGACAAGGAGCACAGTCCAGGGCAGGGAACGTCCGTCTATTGCGGAGCCCGTACGCCATGATGGCCGCTGTCAGAGGCAACAAGAGGAGAGACAACTATGGTACTTGGGAGAGACACAGAAAGGGGAGCGGGCAGCCCAAGGCATAGCCCAGCCTTAGACCAAGTTCTAAGCTCTGGTGTGTGTCTGACAGGTGTTTACCATGTGGGACAACTTGGCGCAAAAAGACTCTGGAGCACCACAGGAGAGTTAGAAGTGCTGAGCGAAACCCTGTCCCTGGCCGTCCAGCTCCGAAAGCTCCAGGAAAAGCTTTATCATCTGCGCTGGAGCACAAAGGATGTCACTGAGCGGGCTCTGCAGGAAGGACTGAAGCAGGCAAAGCTCCCAGGCGTTACCGGACGGGTAAGGGCACAAGGCAGAAGGATCTACTCAGGGGTTTTATCCTCCGTCCGCACGTATTCTACTCCATTCCCTGTCACAGCCAACAGGCTGGTACTGCTGGAACAAGTGCTGTCATGGCCACGCTTCCTTTTCCTGTTGGTCCACACTTCCTTATGGGGAAGAGAGAGCATGACGGGAATGACAGCTGTCTGAGTCGGACCTTCCTCTGCACCCAGATCTCGGGTCCCCCTCAAGGGAGGGCTGGAAAGAAAGAATGGTCTCAGAGGTACAGAGTCAAGCCAGGATTAATGATCAAATTTTTAAAGTTTCCTTCAAAAATTTTAAAATCCCCATCAAGATTTTTCAAATTCTTAAAATTTATTTTGAAACTTTCCGAATTCCTGTCAAAACTTTTGAAATCCTTGTGAAACTTTTAAAATACTCACTCAAATTTTCCAAATCCCCATCAAAATTTTTACAATTTCAGGTCAAAATTTCTAAAATTCCAGTTGAAATTCTTAAAATTAATGTTGAAATATTTTTAATTCCTCTCAAAATTTCTGAAATCCTGCTGAAAGTTTTAAAATGCTCATGAAAATTTTCCAAATCCCTGTCAAAACTTATAGAATGTCACGTAAAAATTTCTAAAATTCCAGTTGAAATTTGTAAAATTAAAGTTGAAATTTTTCAGATTCCCTTCAAAATTATTCAAGTCCAAATTGTTCAAATTCCCATTGAAATTTTTCAAATTCCTGTCAAAATTTTTCAAATCCTGTTGAAACTTTTAAAATTCTCACTAAAATTTTCCTAATCCCTGTCAAAATTCTTACAATTTCACGTAAAAATTTCTAAAATTCCAGTTGAAATTTGTAAAATTAATGTTGAAATGTTTAAAGTTTCCTTCAAAATTTTTAAAATCCCCATCAAAATTTTTCAAATTCCCGTGAAAATTCTTCAAATTCCTGTCAAAATTTTTACAATTTCACATCAAAACTTCTAAAATTCCAGTTGAGATTCTTAAAATTAACTTTGAAATTTTTTGAATTACAGTCAAAATTTTTGAAATCCTTTTGAAACTTTTAAAATTCTCACTAAAATTTTCCAAATCCCCGTCAAAACTTTTACAATTTCAGGTCAAAATTTCTAAAATTCCAGTTGAAATTCTTAAAATTAATGTAGAAATTTTTAAAGTTTCCTGCAAAATTTTTGAAATCCCCATCAAGATTTTTCAAAATCTCGTCAAAATTTTTACAATTTCACGTCAAAATTTTTAAAACTCCAGTTGAAATTTGTAAAATTAATGTTGAAATTTTTCAAATTCCCTTCAAAAATTTTCAATTCCTGTTCAAACTGTTCAAATTTGCATTGAAATTTTTCAAATTACTGTAAAAATTTTTAAAATCCTGCTGAAACTTTAAAAATTCTCACTAAAATGTTTCAATTCCCATCAAAAATGTTCAAATTCCCATTGAAATTTTTAAATCCTCATCAAAAATTTTTAAATCTTGTTGAAACTTTTTAAATTCACACTAAATTTTCCAAATCCCCGTCAAAATTTTTACAATTTCACATCAAAATTTCTAAAATTTTAGAAGAGATTCTTAAATTAATGTTGAAATTTTTCAAATTCCCATCAAAATTTTTGAAATACTGTTGAAACATTTAAAATTCTCACTAAAATTTTCCAAATCCCCGTCAAAATTTTTACAATTTAACATCAAAATTTCTAAAATTCCAGTTGAAATTCTTAAAATTGATGTAGAAATTTTTAAGGTTCCCATCAAAATTTTTGAAATCCTGTTGTAACTTGTTAGATTCTCACTAAATTTTCTAAATCCTCGTCAAAATTTTTACAGTTTCACTTCAAAATTTCTAAAATTTTAGATGAGATTCTTACAATTAATGTCGAAATTTTTAAAGTTTCCTTCAAAACTTTTGAAATCCTCTTGAAACTTTTAAAATTCTCTATAAATTTTCCAAATCCCCGACAAAATTTTTACAGTTTCACGTCACAATTTCTTAAACTCCAGTTGAGATTCTTAAAATTAATGTTGAAATTTTTCGAATTCCTGTCAAAATTTTTGAAATCCTGGTGAAACTTTTTAAATTCTCACTAAATTTTCCAAATCCCCGTCAAAATTTTTACAATTTCACTTCAAAATTTCTGAAACTCCAGTTGAGATCCTTAAAATTAATGTTGAAATTTTTAAAGTTTCCTTCAAAATTTTTGAAATCCTCCTGAAACTTTTTAAATTCTCACTAAATTCTTCAAATTCCCGTCAACATTTTTACAATTTTACTTCAAAATTTCTAAAATTTTAGATGAGATTCTTAAGTTAATGTTGAAATTTTTAAAGTTCCCAGCGAAATTTTTGAAAGCCTGGTGAAACTTTTGAAATACTCACCAAAATTTCCAAAGTCCTGTCAAAATTTTTACAGTTTCACGTCAAAATTTCTAAAACTCCAGTTGAGAATCTTAAAATTAGTGTTGAAATTTTTAAAGTTTCCTTGAAAATTTTCGAATTCCTGTTGAAACTTTAAAAATTCTCACCAAATTTTCCAAATCACCAACAAAATTTTTACAATTTCATACCAAAATTTCTAAAACTCCAGTTGAGATTCTTAAAATTAATTTTGAAATTTGTAAAGTTTCTTTGAAAATTTTTGAAATCCTGGCGAAACTTTTAATAGTGTCCAAATTTTTCGAGTTCCCCTCAAAATTTTTGTAATCCTGGTGAGACTTTTTAAATTCTCAAGGAATTTTCCAAATCCTCGTCAAAATTTTTTCAGTTTCACGTCAAAATTTCTAAAACTTCAGTTGAGATTCTTATAATTAATGTTGAAATCTTTGAAGTTTCCTTGCAAATTTTTGAAATCCTGGTGAAACTTTTTAAATTCTCTCTACATTTTCCAAATGCCCGTCAAAATGTTTACAGTTTCACGTCAAAATTTCTAAAACTCCAGTTGAGATTCTTAAAATTAATGTTGAAATTTTTAAAATTGCTTTGAAAATTTTTGAAATCTTGGTGAAATTTCTAAAATACTCTCTAAATTTCCCAAATCTCCATCAAAATTTTTACAGTTTCACATCAAAATTTCTAAAACTCCAGTTGAGATTCTTAAATTAATGTTCAAAGTTTTCGAATTCCCATCACAATTTTTAAAATTCTGTTGAAACTTTTAAAATTCTCACTAAATTTTCCAAATCCCCGTCAAAGTTTTTACAATTCCACGTCAAAATTTCTAAAACTCCAGTTTAGATTCTTAAAATAGTCTCCAAATTTTTTGAATTCCCATCAAAATTTTTGAAATCCTGGTGAAACTTTTACAATTCCCATGAAATTTTCCAAATCCCCAACAAAATTTTTACAGTTTCACATCAAAATTTCTAAAACTCCAGTTGAGAATCTTAAAAATAATGTTGAAATTTTTAAAGTTTCCATCAAAATTTTTGAAATCCTGGTGAAAATTTTTAAATTTTCGCTAAATTTTCCAAATGTCTGTCAAATTTTCACAATTCCACGTCAAAATTTCCAAAGTTCCAGTTGAGATTCTTAAATTAATGTTCAAATTTTTTTAATTCCCATCAAAATTTTTGAAATCCTGCTGAACCTTTTAAAATTCTCACTAAATTTTCCAAATCCTCGTCAAAGGTTTTACAGTTTCATGTTAAAATTTCTAAAATTCCAGTTGAGATTCTTAAATTAATGTTCAAATTTTTCGAATTCCGATCAAAATTTTTGAAATCCTGCTGAATCTTTTAAAACTCTCACGAAATTTTCCAAATCCCCGCCAAATTTTCAGTTTCACGTCTAAATTTCTAAAAGTCCAGTTGAAATTGTTAAAATTAATGTTGAAATTTTTAAATTTGCCTTGAAAATTTTTGAAATCCTGTTGAAACTTTTAAAATTCTCACTAAATTGTCAAAATCCTTGTCAAAATGTTTACAGTTTAACGTCAAAATTTCTAAAACTCCAGTTGAGATTTTTAAAATTAATGTTGAAATTTTTAAGTTCCCTTCAAAATATTTGAAATTTTGGTGAATCCTTTTAAATTCTCTACAAAATTTTCCAAATCCCTGTCAAAATTTTTACAATTCCACGTCAAAATTTCTAAAACTCCAGTTGAGATTCTTAAATTAAGGTTCAAATTTTTCGAATTACCCTCTAAAATTTTTGAAATCCTGTTGAAACTTTTAAAATTCTCACTAAATTTTCCAAATCTTCCTCAATATTTTTACTGTTTCATGTCAATATTTCTGAAACTCCAGTTGAGATTCTTAAAATTAATGTTGAAATTTTTAGTGTTCCCCTGAAAATTTTTGAAATCCTGGTGAGACTTTTAAAATTCTCACGAAATATTCCAAATCCCCATCAAAATGTTTACAGTTTAATGTCAAAATTTCTGAAACTCCAGTTGAGATTCTTAAAATTAATGTTGAAATTTTTAAAATTTTTTTGATAATTTTTCAAATCCTGGTGTAACTTTTAAAATTCTCATTAAATTTTCCAAATCCTCGTCAAAAATTTACAATTTCACATCAAAATTTCTAAAAGTCCAGTTGAGATTCTTAAAATTAATGTTGAAATTTTTAAAGTTGCCTTCAAAATTTTTGAAATCCTGTTGAAATTTCTAAATTCTCACTAAATTTTCCAAATCCTCGTCAAAATTTTTACAATTCGACGTCAAAATTTCTAAAACTCCAGTTGAGATTCTTAAAATTAATGTTGAAATCTTTAAAATTTTTTTGAAAATTTTTGAAATCCTGGTGAAACTTTTAAAATTCTCATTATATTTTCCAAATCCTCGTCAAAATTTTTACCATATCACATCAAAATTTCTAAAACTCCAGTTGAGTTTCTTAAAATTAATGTTGAAATTTTTAAAGTTCCTCCCAAAATTTTTGAAATTCTGGTGAAACTTCTTAAATTTTCGCTAAATTTTCCAAATCCCCGTCAAAATTTTTACAATTCCATGTCAAAATTTCTAAAACTCCAGTTGAGATTCCTAAATTAATGTTCAAATTTTTTGAATTCCCATAAAAATTTTTGAAATCCTTCTGAAACTTTAAAAATTCTCACTAAATTTTCCAAATCCTCGTCAAAATTTTCACAGTTTCATGTTAAAATTTCTAAAATTCCAGTTGAGATTCCTAAAAGTAATGTTGAAATTTTTAAAGTTTCCTTGAAAATTTTTGAAATCCTGGTGAAACTTTTAAACTTCTCATTATATTTTCCAAATCCTCGTCAAAATTTTTACAATTTCACGTCAAAATTTCTAAAACTCCAGTTGAGATTCTTAAAATTAATGTTGAAATTTTTAAAGTTCCCCTCAAAGTTGTTGAAATCCTGGTGAGACTCTTTAAAACCTCACGAAATTTTCCAAACCTCGTCAAAATATTCACATTCACGTCAAAATTTCTAAAACTCCAGTTGAGATTCTTAAAATTAATGTTGAAATTTTTAAGGTTCCCCTCAAAATTGTTGAAATCCTGGTGAGACTCTTTAAAATCTCACGAAATTTTCCAAAGCCTCGTCAAAATTTTTACAGTTTCACGTCTAAATTTCTAAAAGTCCAGTTGAAATTGTTAAAATTAATGTTGAAATTTTTAAAGTTGCCTTCAAAATTTTTGATATCCTGTTGAAACTTTTTAAATTCTCACTACATTTTCCAAATCCTCGTCAAAATTTTCAGTTTCACGTCAAAATTTCTGAAACTCCAGTTGAGATACTTAAAATTAATGTTGAAATTTTTAAAGTTGCCTTCAAAATTTTTGAAATCCTGTTGAAATTTTTAAATTCTCACGAAATTTTCCAAATCCCTGTACAAAATTTTTACAATTCCACGTCAAAATTTCTAAAACTCCAGTTGACATTCTTAAAATTAATGTGGAAATTTTTAGTGTTCCCCTCAAAATTTTTGAAATCCTGGTGAGACTCTTTAAAATCTCATGAAATTTTCCAAAGCCTTGTCAAAATTTTTACAGTTTCACGTCAAAATTTCTAAAACTCCAGTTGAGATTCTTAAAATTAATGTTGAAATTTTTAAAGTTGCCTTCAAAATTTTCTAAATCCTGTTGAAATTTTTAAATTCTCACGAAATTTTCAAAATCCCCGTCAAAATTTTTAGAATTCGACGTCAAAATTTCTAAAACTCCAGTTGAGATTCTTAAAATTAATGTTGAAATTTTTAAAGTTGCCTTCAAAATTGTTGAAATCCTGGTGAGACTCTTTAAAATCTCACGAAATTTTCCAAAGCGTCGTCAAAATTTTTACAGTTTCACGTCAAAATTTCTGAAACTCCAGTTGAGATTCTTAAAAGTAATATTGAAATTTTCAAAGTTTTCTTAAAAATTTTTGAAATCCTGGTGAAACTTTTAAAATTCTCTCTAAATTTTCCAAATCCCTGTCAAAAGGTTTACAGTTTAACATCAAAATTTCTGAAACTCCAGTTGAGATCCTTAAAATTAATGTTGAAATCTTTAATTTTTTTTGGAAAATTTTTGAAATCCTGGTTAAACTTTTAAAAATTCTCACGAAATTTTCCAAGTCCTCGTCAAAATTTTTACAATTCGACGTCAAAATTTCTAAAACTCCAGTTGAGATTCTTAAAATTAATGTTGAAATTTTTAAAGTTCCCTTCAAAATTTTTGAAATCCTGTTGAAATTTTTAAATTCCTACGAAGTTTTACATGTCCTCGTCAAAATTTTTACAATTCGACGTCAAAATTTCTGAAACTCCAGTTGAGATTCCTAAATAAAGGTTCAAATTTTTCGAATTCCCATCAAACTTCTTGAAATCCTGCTGAAATTTTTAAAATTCTCACTAAATTTTCCAAAGCCTCGTCAAAATTTTTACAGTTTCACGTCTAAATTTCTAAAAGTCCAGTTGAAATTGTTAAAATTAATGTTGAAATTTTTAAAGTTGCCTTCAAAATTGTTGAAATCCTGGTGAGACTCTTTAAAATCTCACAAAATTTTCCAAAGCGTCGTCAAAATTTTTACAGTTTCACGTCAAAATTTCTGAAACTCCAGTTGAGATTCTTAAAAGTAATATTGAAATTTTTAAAGTTTTCTTAAAAATTTTTGAAATCCTGGTGAAACTTTTAAAATTCTCTCTAAATTTTCCAAATCCCTGTCAAAAGGTTTACAGTTTAACATCAAAATTTCTGAAACTCCAGTTGAGATCCTTAAAATTAATGTTGAAATCTTTAATTTTTTTTGGAAAATTTTTGAAATCCTGGTTAAACTTTTAAAAATTCTCACGAAATTTTCCAAGTCCTCATCAAAATTTTTACAATTCGACGTCAAAATTTCTAAAACTCCAGTTGAGATTCTTAAAATTAATGTTGAAATTTTTAAAGTTCCCTTCAAAATTTTTGAAATCCTGTTGAAATTTTTAAATTCCTACGAAGTTTTACATGTCCTCGTCAAAATTTTTACAATTCGACGTCAAAATTTCTGAAACTCCAGTTGAGATTCCTAAATAAAGGTTCAAATTTTTCGAATTCCCATCAAACTTCTTGAAATCCTGCTGAAATTTTTAAAATTCTCACTAAATTTTCCAAAGCCTCGTCAAAATTTTTACAGTTTCACGTCTAAATTTCTAAAAGTCCAGTTGAAATTGTTAAAATTAATGTTGAAATTTTTAAAGTTGCCTTCAAAGTTTTTGAAATCCTGTTGAAACATTTTAAATTCTCACGAAATTTTCCAAATCCTCATCAAAATTTTCACAGTTTCACGTCAAAATTTCTGAAACTCCAGTTGAGATTCTTAAAATTATTGTTGAAATTTTTAAAATTCCCTTCAAAATTTTTGAAATCGTGTTGAAATTTTTAAATTCTCATGAAATTTTCCAAAGCCTCATCAAAATATTTACAGTTTCACGTCAAAATTTCTAAAATTTAAGTTGAGATTCTTAAAATTAATGTTGAAATTTTTAAAGTTCCCCTCAAAATTGTTGAAATCCTGGTGAGACTCTTTAAAATATCATGAAATTTTCCAAAGCCTCGTCAAAATATTAACAGGTTCACGTCAAAATTTCTAAAACTCCAGTTGATATTCTTAAAATTAATGTTGAAATTTTTAAAGTTTCCTTGAAAATTGTTGAAATCCTGGTGAAACTTTTAAAATTCTCTCTAAATTTTCCAAATCCCCGTCAAAATGTTTACAGTTTAACGTCAAATTTTCTGAAACTCCAGTTGAGATTCTTAAAATTAATGTTGAAATTTTTAAAGTTTCCTTAAAAATTTTTGAAATCCTGGTGAAACCTTTTAAATTCTCACGAAATTTTCCAAATCCCCGAAAAAATTTTTAAAATTTCGCATCAAAATTCCTAAATCTCCAGATGAGATTCTTAAAATTAATGTTGAAATTTTTAAAGTTCCCTTAAAAATTTTTGAAATCCTGTTGAAATTTTTAAATTCTCACGAAATTTTTCAAATCCTCGTCAAAATTTTCACAGTTTCACATCAAAATTTCTAAAACTCCAGTTGAGATTCTTAAAATTAATGTTGAAATTTTTAAAGTTGCCTTTAAAATTTTTGAAATCGTGTTGACATTTTTAAATTCTCATGAAATTTTCCAAATCCCCGTCAAAATTTTTACAATTCCACGTCAAAATTTCTAAAACTTAAGTAGAGATTCTTAAAATTAATGTTGAAATCTTTAAAGGTTTTTTGAAAATTTTTGAAATCCTGGTGAAACTTTTAAAATTCTCACGAAATTTTCCAAGTCCTCGTCAAAATATATACAGTTTCACATCAAAATTTCTAAAACTCCAGTTGAGATTCTTAAATTAGTGTTCAAGTTTTTCAAATACCTATCAGAATTTTTGAAATCCTGTTGAAACTTTTAAAATTCTCATTAAATTTTCCAAATTCTCATCAAAATTTTATACAGTTTCACGTCAAAATTTCTAAAACTCCAGTTGAGATTCTTAAAATGAATGTTGAAATTTTTAAAGTTCCCATCAAAATTTTTGAAATCCTGCTGACATTTTTAAATTCTCACAAAATTTTCCAAATCCCTGTTCAAAATTTTTACAATTTGACGTCAAAGTTTCTAAAACTCCAGTTGAGATTCTTAAATAAAGGTCCAAATTTTTCGAATTCCCATCAAACTTTTTGAAATCCTGCTGAAATTTTTAAAATTCTCACTACATTTTCCAAATTCTCATCAAAATTTTATACAGTTTCACGTCAAAATTTCTGAAACTCCAGTTGAGATTCTTAAAATTAGTTTTGAAATTTTTAAAGTTGCCTTAAAAATTGTTGAAATCCTGTTGAAATTTTTAAATTCTCACGAAATTTTCCAAATCATCGTCAAAATTTTTACAATTCGACGTCAAAACTTCTAAAACTCCAGTTGAGATTCTTAAAACTAATGTTTAAATTTTTCGAATTCCCATCAAACTTCTTGAAATCCTGCTGAAATTTTTAAAATTCTGACGAAATTTTCCAAAGCCTCGTCAAAATTTTTACAGTTTCACGTCTAAATTTCTAAAAGTCCAGTTGAAATTGTTAAAATTAATGTTGAAATTTTTAGAGTTGCCTTTAAAATTTTTGAAATCCTGTTGAAATTTTTAAATTCTCACGAAATTTTCCAAATCCTCGTCAAAATTTTCACAGTTTCACGTCAAAATTTCTGAAACTCCAGTTGAGATTCTTAAAATTAATGTTGAAATTTTTAAAGTTCCCCTCAAAATTGTTGAAATCGTGTTGAAATTTTTGAATTCTCATGAAATTTTCCAAAGCCTCATCAAAATATTTACAGTTTCACGTCAAAATTTCTAAAATTTAAGTTGAGATTCTTAAAATTAATGTTGAAATTTTTAAAGTTCCCCTCAAAATTGTTGAAATCCTGTTGAAACATTTTAAATTCTCACTAAATTTTCCATACCCTCGTCAAAATTTTCAAAGTTTCACGTCAAAATTTCTGAAACTCCAGTTGAGATTCTTAAAATTAATGTTGAAATTTTTAAAGTTTCCTTGAAAATTGTTGAAATCCTGGTGAAACTTTTAAAATTCTCTCTAAATTTTCCAAATCCCCGTCAAAATGTTTACAGTTTAACGTCAAATTTTCTGAAACTCCAGTTGAGATTCTTAAAATTAATGTTGAAATTTTTAAAGTTTCCTTAAAAATTTTTGAAATCCTGGTGAAACCTTTTAAATTCTCACGAAATTTTCCAAATCCCCGAAAAAATTTTTAAAATTTCGCATCAAAATTCCTAAATCTCCAGATGAGATTCTTAAAATTAATGTTGAAATTTTTAAAGTTCCCTTAAAAATTTTTGAAATCCTGTTGAAATTTTTAAATTCTCACGAAATTTTTCAAATCCTCGTCAAAATTTTCACAGTTTCACATCAAAATTTCTAAAACTCCAGTTGAGATTCTTAAAATTAATGTTGAAATTTTTAAAGTTGCCTTTAAAATTTTTGAAATCGTGTTGACATTTTTAAATTCTCATGAAATTTTCCAAATCCCCGTCAAAATTTTTACAATTCCACGTCAAAATTTCTAAAACTTAAGTAGAGATTCTTAAAATTAATGTTGAAATCTTTAAAGGTTTTTTGAAAATTTTTGAAATCCTGGTGAAACTTTTAAAATTCTCACGAAATTTTCCAAGTCCTCGTCAAAATATATACAGTTTCACATCAAAATTTCTAAAACTCCAGTTGAGATTCTTAAATTAGCGTTCAAGTTTTTCAAATACCTATCAGAATTTTTGAAATCCTGTTGAAACTTTTAAAATTCTCATTAAATTTTCCAAATTCTCATCAAAATTTTATACAGTTTCACGTCAAAATTTCTAAAACTCCAGTTGAGATTCTTAAAATGAATGTTGAAATTTTTAAAGTTCCCATCAAAATTTTTGAAATCCTGCTGACATTTTTAAATTCTCACAAAATTTTCCAAATCCCTGTTCAAAATTTTTACAATTTGACGTCAAAGTTTCTAAAACTCCAGTTGAGATTCTTAAATAAAGGTCCAAATTTTTCGAATTCCCATCAAACTTTTTGAAATCCTGCTGAAATTTTTAAAATTCTCACTACATTTTCCAAATTCTCATCAAAATTTTATACAGTTTCACGTCAAAATTTCTGAAACTCCAGTTGAGATTCTTAAAATTAGTTTTGAAATTTTTAAAGTTGCCTTAAAAATTGTTGAAATCCTGTTGAAATTTTTAAATTCTCACGAAATTTTCCAAATCATCGTCAAAATTTTTACAATTCGACGTCAAAACTTCTAAAACTCCAGTTGAGATTCTTAAAACTAATGTTTAAATTTTTCGAATTCCCATCAAACTTCTTGAAATCCTGCTGAAATTTTTAAAATTCTGACGAAATTTTCCAAAGCCTCGTCAAAATTTTTACAGTTTCACGTCTAAATTTCTAAAAGTCCAGTTGAAATTGTTAAAATTAATGTTGAAATTTTTAGAGTTGCCTTTAAAATTTTTGAAATCCTGTTGAAATTTTTAAATTCTCACGAAATTTTCCAAATCCTCGTCAAAATTTTCACAGTTTCACGTCAAAATTTCTGAAACTCCAGTTGAGATTCTTAAAATTAATGTTGAAATTTTTAAAGTTCCCCTCAAAATTGTTGAAATCGTGTTGAAATTTTTGAATTCTCATGAAATTTTCCAAAGCCTCATCAAAATATTTACAGTTTCACGTCAAAATTTCTAAAATTTAAGTTGAGATTCTTAAAATTAATGTTGAAATTTTTAAAGTTCCCCTCAAAATTGTTGAAATCCTGTTGAAACCTTTTAAATTCTCACTAAATTTTCCATACCCTCGTCAAAATTTTCAAAGTTTCACGTCAAAATTTCTGAAACTCCAGTTGAGATTCTTAAAATTAATGTTGAAATTTTTAAAGTTGCCTTCAAAATTTTTTAAATCCTGTTGAAATTCTTAAATTCTCACGAAATTTTCCAAATCCCCGTCAAAATTTTTACAATTCCACATCAAAATTTCTAAATCTCCAGAGGAGATTCTTAAAATTAATCTTGAAATTTTTAAAGTTGCCTTTAAAATTTTTGAAATCCTGTTGAAATTTTTAAATTCTCACGAAATTTTCCAAATCCTCGTCAAAATTTTCACAGTTTCACGTCAAAATTTCTGAAACTCCAGTTGAGATTCTTAAAATTAATGTTGAAATTTTTAAAGTTCCCCTCAAAATTGTTGAAATCCTGGTGAGACTCTTTAAAATCTCACGAAATTTTCCAAAGCCTCGTCAAAATATTTACAGTTTCACGTCAAAATTTCTAAAACTCCAGTTGAGATTCTTAAATTTAATGTTGAAATTTTTAAAGTTGCCTTTAAAATTTTTGAAATCCTGTTGAAATTTTTAAATTCTCACGAAATTTTCCAAAACCCGTCAAAATTTTTACAATTCGATGTCAAAATTTCTAAAACTCCAGTTGAGATTCTTAAATAAAGGTTCAAATTTTTCGAATTCCCATCAAACTTTTTGAAATCCTGCTGAAATGTTAAAAATTCTCACTACATTTTCCAAATCCTCGTCAAAATTTTTACAGTTTCATGTCAAAATTTTTAAAATTCGAGTTGAGATTCTTAAATTAGTGTTCAAATTTTTTGAATACCTATCAGAATATTTGAAATCCTGTTGAACTTTTAAAATTCTCACGAAATTTTCCAAATCCCCGTCAAAATTTTTACAGTTTCACATCAAAATTTCTAAAACGCCAGTTGAGATTCTTAAATTAGTGTTCAAGTTTTTCAAATACCTATCAGAATTTTTGAAATCCTGTTGAAACTTTTAAAATTCTCATTAAATTTTCCAAATTCTCATCAAAATTTTTACAGTTTCACGTCAAAATTTCTAAAACTCCAGTTGAGATTCTTAAAATTAATGTTGAAATTTTTAAAGTTCCCCTCAAAATTTTTGAAATCCTGGTGAGACTCTTTAAATTTCTCACGAAATTTTCCAAAGCCTCGTCAAAATATATACAGTTTCACGTCAAAATTTCTAAAACTCCAGTTGAGATTTTTAAAATTAATGTTGAAATTTTTAAAGTTCCCATCAAAATTTTTGAAATCTTGTTTAATCTTTTTAAATTCTCACTACATTTTCTAAATCCTCGTCAAAATTTTCACAGTTTCACGTCAAAATTTCTGAAACTCCAGTTGAGATTCTTAAAATTAATGTTGAAATTTTTAAAGTTCCCCTCAAAATTGTTGAAATCCTGGTGAGACTCTTTAAAATCTCACGAAATTTTCCAAAGCCTCGTCAAAATATTTACAGTTTCACGTCAAAATTTCTAAAACTCCAGTTGAGATTCTTAAAATGAATGTTGAAATTTTTAAAGTTCCCATCAAAATTTTTGAAATCCTGTTGAAACTTTTTAAATTCTCACTAAATTTTCCAAATCCTCGTCAAAATTTTCACAGTTTCACGTCAAAATTTGTGAAACTCCAGTTGAGATTCTTAAAATTAATGTTGAAATTTTTAAAGTTCCCTTCAAAATTGTTGAAATCCTGTTTAAATTTTTAAATTCTCATGAAACTTTCCAAATCTCCATCAAAATGTTTACAGTTTAACGTCAAAATTTCTGAAACTCCAGTTGAGATTCTTAAATAAGTGTTCAAGTTTTTCAAATACCTATCAGAATTTTTGAAATCCTGTTGAAACTTTTAAAATTCTCATTAAATTTTCCAAATTCTCATCAAAATTTTATACAGTTTCATGTCAAAATTTCTAAAACTCCAGTTGAGATTCTTAAAATTAATGTTGAAATTTTTAAAGTTCCCCTCAAAATTGTTGAAATCCTGGTGAGACTCTTTAAAATCTCACAAAATTTTCCAAAACCTCGTCAAAATATTTACAGTTTCACGTCAAAATTTCTAAAACTCCAGTTGAGATTCTTAAAATTAATGTTGAAATTTTTAAAGTTCCCCTCAAAATTGTTGAAATCCTGGTGAGACTCTTTAAAATCTCACGAAATTTTCCAAAGCCTCGTCAAAATTTTTACAGTTTCACGTCTAAATTTCTAAAAGTCCAGTTGAAATTGTTAAAATTAATGTTGAAATTTTAAAGTTGCCTTCAAACTTTATGAAATGCTGTTGAAACTTTTTAATTCTCACTAAATTTTCCAAATCCTCGTCAAAATTTTCACAGTTTCACATCTAAATTTCTGAAACTCCAGTTGAGATTCTTAAAAGTAATGTTGAAATTTTTAAATTCCCCTCAGAATTGTTGAAATCCTGTTGAAACATTTTAAATTCTCACTAAATTTTCCATATCCTCGTCAAAATTTTCACAGTTTCACATCAAAATTTCTGAAACTGCAGTTGAAATTGTTAAAATTAATGTTGAAATTTTTAAAGTTGCCTTCAAAATTTTTGAAATCCTGTTGAAATTTTTAAATTCTCACGAAATTTTCCAAATCCCCGTCAAAATTTTTACAATTCGACGTCAAAATTTCTGAATCTCCAGTGGAGATTCTTAAAATTAATGTTGAAATTTTTAAAGTTCCCCTCAAAATTGTTGGCATCCTGGTGAGACTCTTTAAAATCTCATGAAATTTTCCAAAGCCTCGTCAAAATATTTAGAGTTTCACGTCAAAATTTATAAAACTCCAGTTGAGATTCTTAAAATTAATGTTGAAATGTTTAAAGTTGCCTTCAAAATTTTTGAAATCCTGTTGAAATTTTTAAATTCTCACGAAATTTTTCAAATCCCCGTCAAAATTTTTACAATTTCACATCAAAATTTCTAAATCTCCAGAGGAGATTCTTAAAATTAATGTTGAAATTTTTAAAGTTGCCTTTAAAATTTTTGAAATCCTGTTGAAATTTTTAAATTCTCACGAAATTTTCCAAATCCCCGTCAAAATTTTTACAATTCGACGTCAAAATTTCTGAATCTCCAGTTGAGATTCTTAAAATTAATGTTGAAATTTTTAAAGTTCCCCTCAAAATTGTTGACATCCTGGTGAGACTCTTTAAAATCTCATGAAATTTTCCAAAGCCTCGTCAAAATATTTAGAGTTTCACGTCAAAATTAATAAAACTCCAGTTGAGATTCTTAAAATTAATGTTGAAATGTTTAAAGTTGCCTTCAAAATTTTTGAAATCCTGTTGAAATTTTTAAATTCTCACAAAATTTTCCAAATCCCCGTCAAAATTTTTACAGTTTCACATCAAAAGTTCTAAAACTCTAGTTGAGATTCTTAAATTAGTGTTCAAATTTTTTGAATACCTATCAGAATTTTTGAAATCCTCTTGAAACTTTTAAAATTCTCACTAAATTTTCCAAATCCCCATCAAAATTTTTACAATTCGACGTCAAAATTTCTGAATATCCAGTTGAGATTCTTAAATTAATGTTGAAATTTTTAAAGTTCCCCTCAAAATTGTTGACATCCTGGTGAGACTCTTTAAAATCTCATGAAATTTTCCAAAGCCTCGTCAAAATATTTACAGTTTCACGTCAAAATTTCTAAAACTCCAGTTGAGATTCTTAAAATTAATGTTGAAGTTTTTAAAATTTCCTTCAAAATTTTTAAATCCTGGTGAAACTTTTAAAATTCTCTCTAAATTTTCCAAATCCCCGTCAAAATTTTTACAATTCGACGTCAACATTTCTAAAACTCCAGTTTAGATTCTGAAATAAAGGTTCAAATTTTTAGAATTCCCATCAAACTTTTGGAAATCCTTCTGAAATTTTTAAAATTCTCACTACATTTTCCAAATCCTCGTCAAATTTTTTACAGTTTCATGTCAAAATTTTTAAAATTCGAGTTGAGATTCTTAAAAGTAATACTAAAATTTTTAAAGTTTTCTTCAAAATTTTTCAAATCTTGGTGAAACTTTTTAAATTCCCACTAAATTTTCCAAATCCTCATTAAAATTTTTACAGTTTCACATGAACATTTCTAAAACTCCAGTTGAGATTCTTAAATTAGTGTTCAAATTTTTTGAATACCTATCAGAATTTTTGAAATCCTGTTGAAATTTTTAAATTCTCATGAAATTTTCCAAATCCCTGTCAAAATGTTTACAGTTTCACGTCAAAATTTCTAAAACTCCAGTTGAGATTCTTAAAATTAATGTTGAAATTTTTAAAGTTTCCTTAAAAATTTTTGAAATCCTGGTGAAACCTTTTAAATTCTCACGAAATTTTCCACATCCCTGACAAAATTTTTACAATTTCGCATCAAAATTTCTACATCTCCAGATAAGATTCTTAAAATTAATGTTGAAATTTTTAAAGTTGCCTTTAAAATTTTTGAAATCCTGTTGAAATTTTTAAATTCTCACGAAACTTTCCAAATCCCCGTCAAAATTTTTACAATTCGACGTCAAAATTTCTAAAACTCCAGTTGAGATTCTTAAATAAAGGTTCAAATTTTTCAAATTCCCATCAAACATTTTGAAATCCTGGTGAAATTTTTAAAATTCTCACTACATTTTCCAAATCCTCGTCAAAATTTTCACAGTTTCACATCTATATTTCTGAAACTCCAGTTGAGATTCTTAAAAGTAATGTTGAAATTTTTAAAGTTCCCCTCAGAATTGTTGAAATCCTGTTGAAACATTTTAAATTCTCACTAAATTTTCCATATCCTCGTCAAAATTTTCACAGTTTCACGTCAAAATTTCTGAAACTCCAGTTGAGATTCTTAAAATTAATGTTGAAATTTTTAAAGTTGCCTTCAAAATTTTTGAACTCCTGTTGAAATTTTTAAATTCTCACTACATTTTCCAAATCCTCGTCAAAATTTTTACAATTTCATGTCAAAATTTCTGAAATTCCAGTTGAGAGTCTTAAAAGTAATATTGACATTTTTAAAGTTTTCTTCAAAATTTTTCAAATCTTGGTGAAACGTTTTAAATTCTCACGAAATTTTCCAAATCCTCGTCAAAATTTTTACAGTTTCATGTCAAAATTTCTAAAACTCCAGTTGAGATTCTTAAATTAGTTTTCAAATTTTTTGAATACCTATCAGAATTTATAAATCCTCTTGAAACTTTTAAAATTCCCACTAAATTTCCTTAATCCTCGTCAAAATTTTTACAGTTTCACGTCAAAATTTCTAAAACTCCAGTTGAGATTCTTAAAATTAATGTTGAAATTTTTAAAGTTCCCCTCAAAATTGTTGAAATCCTGGTGAGACTCTTTAAAATGTCACGAAATTTTCCAAAGCCTCGTCCAAATTTTTACAGTTTCACGTCAAAATTTCTAAAAGTCCAGTTGAAATTGTTAAAATTAATGTTGAAATTTTTAAAGTTGCCTTCAAACTTTATGAAATGCTGTTGAAACTTTTTAAATTCTCACTAAATTTTCCAAATCCTCGTCAAAATTTTCACAGTTTCACATCTAAATTTCTGAAACTCCAGTTGAGATTCTTAAAAGTAATGTTGAAATTTTTAAAGTTCCCTTCAAAATTTTTGAAATCCTGTTGAAATTTTTAAATTCTCATGAAATTTTCCAAATCCTCGTCAAAATTTTCACAGATTCATGTCAAAATTTCTGAAACTCCAGTTGAGATTCTTAAAATTAATTTTGAAATTTTTAAAGTTGCCTTCAAAATTTTTGAAATCCTGTTGAAATTTTTAAAATCTCATGAAATTTTCCAAATCCCCGTCAAAATGTTTACAGTTTCATGTCAAAATTTCTGAAACTCCAGTTGAGATTCTTAAAATTAATGTTGAAATTTTTAAATTTTCCTTAAAAATTTTTGAAATCCTGGTGAAACCTTTTAAATTCTCATGAAATTTTCCACATCCCTGACAAAATTTTTACAATTTCGCATCAAAATTTCTACATCTCCAGATAAGATTCTTAAAATTAATCTTGAAATTTTTAAAGTTGCCTTTAAAATTTTTGAAATCCTGTTGAAATTTTTAAATTCTCACGAAATTTTCCAAATCCCCGTCAAATTTTTTCAATTCGACGTCAAAATTTCTAAAACTCCAGTTGAGATTCTTAAATTAGTGTTCAATTTTTTTCAATACCTATCAGAATTTTTGAAATCCTGTTGAAACTTTTCAAATTCTCACTAAATTTTCCAAATCCTCGTCAAAATTTTTACAGTTTCACGTCAAAATTTCTAAAACTACAGTTGAGATTCTTAAAATTAATGTTGAAATTTTTTAAGTTCCCTTCAAAATTTTTGAAATCCTGTTGAAATTTTTAAATTCTCATGAAATTTTCCAAATCCTCGTCAAAACTTTCACAGTTTCACGTCAAAATTTCTGAAACTCCAGATGAGATTCTTAAAATTAATGTTGAAATTTTTAGTTACCTTTAAAGTTTTTGAAATCCTGTCGAAATTTTTAAATTCTCATGAAATTTTCCAAATCCTCGTCAAAATTTTTACAGTTTCACATCAAAATTTCTGAAACTCCAGTTGAGATTCTTAAATTAGTGTTCAAATTTTTTAAATACCTATCAGAATTTTTGAAATCCTGTTGAAACTTTTAAAATTGTCACTAAATTTTCCAATTCCTTGTCAAAA
The DNA here is from genome assembly GCF_964273445.1 of Streptopelia decaocto. NCBI lineage: Eukaryota > Metazoa > Chordata > Aves > Columbiformes > Columbidae > Streptopelia > Streptopelia decaocto. The sequence goes on along the minus strand of NW_028116439.1, from coordinate 105,732 downwards.
TTTTTACATTCACGTCAAAATTTCTGAAACTCCAGTTGAGATTCTTAAAATTAATGTTGAAATTTTTAAAGTTCCCATCAAAATTTTTGAAATCCTGTAGAAACTTTTTAAATTCTCACTAAATTTTCCAAATCCTCATCAAAATTTTCACAGTGTCACGTCAAAATTTCTGAAACTCTAGTTGAGATTCTTAAAATTAATGTTGAAATTTTTAAAGTTCCCATCAAAATTTTTGAAATCCTGTTTAAATTTGTAAATTCTCATGAAATTTTCCAAAGCCTCGTCAAAATGTTTACAGTTTAACGTCAAAATTTCTGAAACTCCAGTTCAGATTCTTAAAATTAATGTTGAAATTTTTAAAGTTTCCTTCAAAATTTTTGAAATACTGGTGAAACATTTTAAATTCTCACGAAATTTTACAAATCCTCCTCAAAATTTTTACAGTTTCACATCAAAAGCTCTAAAACTCCAGTTGACATTCTTAAATTAGTGTTCAAATTTTTTCAATACCTATCAGAATTTTTGAAATCCTCTTGAAACTTTTAAAATTCTCACTAAATTTTCCAAATCCTCGTCAAAATTTTTACAGTTTCACGTCAAAATTTCTAAAACTCCAGTTGAGATTCTTAAAATTAATGTTGAAATTTTTAAAGTTCCCCTCAAAATTCTTGAAATCCTCGTGAGACTCTTTAAAATCTCACGAAATTTTCCAAAGCCTCGTCAATATTTTTACAGTTTCACGTCTAAATTTCTAAAAGTCCAGTTGAAATTGTTAAAATTAATGTTGAAATTTTTAAAGTTGCCTTCAAAATTTATGAAATCCTGTTGAAACTTTTTAAATTCTCACTAAATTTTCCAAATCCTCGTCAAAATTTTCACAGTTTCACATCTAAATTTCTGAAACTCCTGTTGAGATTCTTAAAAGTAATGTTGAAATTTTTAAAGTTCCCTTCAGAATTTTTGAAATCCTGTTGAAATTTATAAATTCTTATGAAATTTTCCAAATCCTCGTCAAAAATTTCACAGTTTCACGTCAAAGTTTCTGAAACTCCAGTTGAGATTCTTAAATTAGTGTTCAAATATTTTGAATACCTATCAGAATTTTTGAAATCCTGTAGAAACTTTTAAAATTCTCACTAAATTTTCCAAATCCCCGTCAAAATTTTTACAATTCGACGTCAAAATTTCTGAAACTCCAGTTGAGATTCTTAAAATTAATGTTGAAATTTTTAAAGTTCCCATCAAAATTTTTGAAATCCTGTTTAAATTTTTAAATTCTCATGAAATTTTCCAAATCCCCATCAAAATGTTTACAGTTTAACGTCAAAATTTCTGAAACTCCAGATGAGATTCTTAAAATTAATGTTGAAAGTCTTAAAGTTCCCATCAAAATTTTTGAAATCCTGGTGAAACCTTTTAAAATCTCACTACATTTTCCAAATCCCTGACAAAATTTTTACAATTTCACATGAAAATTTCTAAAACTCCAGTTGAGATTCTTAATTAGTGTTCAAGTTTTTCAAATAACTATCAGAATTTTTGAAATCCTGTTGAAACTTTAAAAATTCTCATTAAATTTTCCAAATCCTCATCAAAATTTTATACAGTTTCACGTCAAAATTTCTAAAACTCCAGTGCAGATTCTTAAAATTAATGTTGAAATTTTTAAAGTTCCCCTCAAAATTGTTAAAATCCTGGTGAGACTCTTTAAAATCTCACGAAATTTTCCAAAGCCTCGTCAAAATATTTACAGTTTCACGTCAAAATTTCTGAAACTCCAGTTGAGATTTTTAAAATTAATGTAGAAATTTTTAAAGTTCCCATCAAAATTTTTGAAATCCTGTTGAAACTTTTTAAATTCTTACGAAATTTTCCAAATCCTCATCAAAATTTTCACAATTTCATGTCAAAATTTCTAAAATTCCAGTTGAGAGTCTTAAAAGTAATATTGACATTTTTAAAGTTTTCTTCAAATTTTTTCAAATCTTCGTGAAACCTTTTAAATTCTCACGAAATTTTCCAAATCCTCGTCAAAATTTCTAGTTTCACATCAAAATTTCTAAAACTCCAGTTGAGATTCTTAAATTAGTGTTCAAATTTTTTCAATACCTATCAGGATTTTTGAAATCCTGTAGAAACTTTTAAAATTCTCACTAAATTTTCCAAATCCCTGTCAAAATTTTTACAATTCGACGTCAAAATTTCTGAAACTCCAGTTGAGATTCTTAAAATTAATGTTGAAATTTTTAAAGTTCCCATCAAAATTTTTGAAATCCTGTTTAAATTTTTAAATTCTCATGAAATTTTCCAAATCCCCATCAAAATGTTTACAGTTTAACGTCAAAATTTCTGAAACTCCAGTTCAGATTCTTAAAATTAATGTTGAAAGTTTTAACGTTCCCATCAAAATTTTTGAAATCCTGGTGAAACCTTTTAATTTCTCACTACATTTTCCAAATCCCTGACAAAATTTTTACAATTTCACATCAAAATTTCTAAAACTCCAGTTGAGATTCTTAATTAGTGTTCAAGTTTTTCAAATAACTATCAGAATTTTTGAAATCCTGTTGAAACTTTAAAAATTCTCATTAAATTTTCCAAATCCTCATCAAAATTTTATACAGTTTCACGTCAAAATTTCTAAAACTCCAGTGGAGATACTTAAAATTAATGTTGAAATTTTTAAAGTTCCCCTCAAAATTGTTGAAATCCTGGTGAGACTCTTTAAAATCTCACGAAATTTTCCAAAGCCTCGTCAAAATATTTACAGTTTCACATCAAAATTTCTGAAACTCCAGTTGAGATTTTTAAAATTAATGTTGAAATTTTTAAAGTTCCCATCAAAATTTTTGAAATCCTGTTGAAACTTTTTAAATTCTCACGAAATTTTCCAAATCCTCATCAAAATTTTTACAATTTCATGTCAAAATTTCTAAAATTCCAGTTGAGAGTCTTAAAAGTAATATTGACATTTTTAAAGTTTTCTTCAAAATTTTTCAAATCTTGGTGAAACGTTTTAAATTCTCACGAAATTTTCCAAATCCCCGTCAAAATTTCTACAGTTTCACATCAAAATTTCTAATACTCCAGTTGAGATTCTTAAATTAGTGTTCAAATTTTTTGAATACCTATCAAAATTTTTGAAATCCTGTTGAAACTTTTAAAATTCTCACGAAATTTTCCAAATCCTCGTCAAAATTTTTACAGTTTCATGTAAAAATTTCTAAAACTCCAGTTGAGATTCTTAAAATTAATGTTGAAATTTTTAAAGTTCCCATCAAAATTTTTGAAATCCTGTTGAAATTTTTAAATTCTCATGAAATTTTCCAAATTCTCGTCAAAATTTTTACAGTTTCACATCAAAATTTCTGAAACTCCAGTTGAGATTCTTAAATTAGTGTTCAAATTTTTTCAATACCTATCAGAATTTTTGAAATCCTGTTGAAACTTTTCAAATTGTCACTAAATTTTCCAAATCCTCGTCAAAATTTTTACAGTTTCACGTGAAAATTTCTAAAACTGCAGTTGAGATTCTTAAAATTAATGTTGAAATTTTTAAACTTCCCATCAAAATTTTTGAAATCCTGTTGAAACTTTTTAAATTCTCACGAAATTTTCCAAATCCTCATCAAAATTTTCACAGTGTCAAGTCAAAATTTCTGAAACTCTAGTTGAGATTCTTAAAATTAATGTTGACATTTTTAAAGTTCCCATCAAAATTTTTGAAATCCTGGTGAGACTCTTTAAAATCTCACGAAATTTTCCAAAGCCTCGTCCAAATTTTTGCAGTTTCACGTCTAAATTTCTAAAAGTGCAGTTGAAATTGTTAAAATTAATGTTGAAATTTTTAAAGTTGCCTTCAAAATTTATGAAATCCTGTTGAAACTTTTTAAATTCTCACTAAATTTTCCAAATCCTCGTCAAAATTTTCACAGTTTCACATCTAAATTTCTGAAACTCCTGTTGAGATTCTTAAAAGTAATGTTGAAATTTTTAAAGTTCCCTTCAAAATTTTTGAAATCCTGTTGAAATTTTTAAATTCTCATGAAATTTTCCAAATCCTCGTCAAAAATTTCACAGTTTCACGTCAAAATTTCTGAAACTCCAGTTGAGATTCTTAAATTAGTGTTCAAATTTTTTCAATACCTATCAGAATTTTTGAAATCCTGTTGAAACTTTTAAAATTCTCACTAAATTTTCCAAATCCCCGTCAAAATTTTTACAATTCGACGTCAAAATTTCTAAAACTCCAGTTGAGATTCTTAAAAGTAATGTTGAAATTTTTAAAGTTCCCTTCAAAACTTTTGAAATCCTGTTTAAATTTTTAAATTCTCATGAAATTTTCCAAATCCCCATCAAAATGTTTAGAGTTTAATGTCAAAATTTCTGAAACTCCAGATGAGATTCTTAAAATTAATGTTGAAAGTTTTAAAGTTCCCATCAAAATTTTTGAAATCCTGGTGAAACCTTTTAAATTCTCACTACATTTTCCAAATCCCTGACAACATTTATACAATTTCACATCAAAATTTCTAAAACTCCAGTTGAGATTCTTAAATTAGTGTTCAAGTTTTTCAAATAACTATCAGAATTTTTGAAATCCTGTTGAAACTTTTAAAATTCTCATTAAATTTTCTAAATTCTCATCAAAATTTTATACAGTTTCACGTCTAAATTTCTAAAACTCCAGTTGAAATTCTTAAAATTAATGTTGAAATTTTTAAAGTTCCCCTCAAAATTGTTGAAATCCTGGTGAGACTCTTTAAAATCTCACAAAATTTTCCAAAGCCTCGTCAAAATATATACAGTTTCACTTCAAAATTTCTAAAACTCCACTTGAGATTCTTAAAATTAATGTTGAAATTTTTAAAGTTCCCATCAAAATTTTTGAAATCCTGTTGAAACTTTTTAAATTCTCACGAAATTTTCCAAATCCTCGTCAAAATTTTCACAGTTTCACGTCAAAATTTCTGAAACTCCAGTTGAGATTCTTAAAATTAATGTTGACATTTTTAAAGTTTCCTTCAAAATTTTTGAAATCCTGTTGAAATTTTTAAATTCTCATGAAATTTTCCAAATCCCCGTCAAAATGTTTACAGTTTCACGTCAAAATTTCTGAAACTCCAGTTGAGATTCTTAAAATTAATGTTGAAATTTTTAAAGTTTCCTTAAAAATTTTTGAAATCCTGGTGAAACCTTTTAAATTCTCACGAAACTTTCCACATCCCTGACAAAATTTTTACAATTTCGCATCAAAATTTCTACATCTCCAGATAAGATTCTTAAAATTAATGTTGAAATTTTTAAAGTTGCCTTTAAAATTTTTGAAATCCTGTTGAAATTTTTAAATTCTCATGAAATTTTCCAAATCCCTGTCAAAATTTCTAAAACTCCAGTTGAGATTCTTAAATAAAGGTTCAAATTTTTCAAATTCCCATCAAACATTTTGAAATCCTGCTGAAATTTTTAAAATTCTCACTACATTTTCCAAATCCTCGTCAAAATTTTTACAGTTTCATGTCAAAATTTCTGAAACTCCAGTTGAGATTCTTAAAAGTAATGTTGAAATTTTAAAGTTTTCTTCAAATTTTTTCAAATCTTGGAGAAACGTTTTAAATTCTCACGAAATTTTCCAAATCCACGTCAAAATTTTACAGTTTCATGTCAAAATTTCTAAAACTCCAGTTGAGATTCTTAAAATTAATGTTGAAATTTTTAAAGTTCCCCTCAAAATTGTTGAAATCCTGGTGACACTCTTTAAAATCTCATGAAATTTTCCAAATCCTCATCAAAATTTTTACACTTTCACGTCTAAATTTCTAAAAGTCCAGTTGAAATTGTTAAAATTAATGTTGAAATTTTTAAAGATGCCTTCAACATTTTTGAAATCCTGTTGAAATTTTTAAATTCTCACGAAATTTTCGAAATCCCCGTCAAAATTTTTACAATTCGACGTCAAAATTTCTAAAACTCCAGTTTAGATTCTTAAATTAGTGTTCAAGTTTTTCAAATAACTATCAGAATTTTTGAAATCCTGTTGAAACTTTTAAAATTCTCATTAAATTTTCCAAATTCTCATCAAAATTTTATACAGTTTCACGTCAAAATTTCTGAAACTCCAGTTGAGATTCTCAAAATTAATGTTGAAATTTTTAAATTTTCCTTCAAAATTTTTGAAATCCTGTTGAAATTTTTAAATTCCTACGAAGTTTTCGAAATCCCCGTCAAAATTTTTACAATTCGACTTCAAAATTTCTAAAACTCCAGTTTAGATTCTTAAATAAAGGTTCAAATTTTTCGAATTCCCATCAAGCTTTTTGAAATCCTGCTGAAATTTTTAAAATTCTCACTACATTTTCCAAATCCTCGTCAAAATTTTTACAGTTTCATGCCAAAATTTCTGAAACTCCAGATGAGATTCTTAAAAGTAATATTGAAATTTTTAAAGTTTTCTTCAAAATTTTTCAAATCTTGGTGAAACGTTTTAAATTCTCTCGACTTTTTCCAAATCCTCCTCAAAATTTTAGAGTTTCATGTCAAAATTTCTAAAACTCCAATTGAGATTCTTAAAATCAATGTTGAAATTTTTAAAGTTCCCCTCAAAATTGTTGAAATCCTGGTGACACTCTTTAAAATCTCATGAAATTTTCCAAAGCCTCGTCAAAATATTTACAGTTTAACGTCTAAATTTCTAAAAGTCCAGTTGAGATTCTTAAAAGTAATATTGAAATTTTTAAAGTTTTCTTCAAAATTTTTCAAATCTTGGTGAAACTTTCTAAATTCTCATGAAATTTTCCAAATCCTCGTCAAAATTTTTTCATTTTCACATCAAAATTTCTAAAACTCCAATTGAGATACTTAAATTAGTGTTCAAATTTTTTGAATACCTATCAGAACTTTTGAAATCCTGTTGAAACTTTTAAAATTCTCACTAAATTTTCCAAATCCTCGTCAAAATTTTTGCAGTTTCACATCAAAATTTCTAAAACTCCAGTTGAGATTCTTAAAATTAATGTTGAAATTTTTAAAGTTCCCCTCAAAATTGTTGAAATCCTGGTGAGACTCTTTAAAATCTCACGAAATTTTCCAAAGCCTCATCAAAATTTTTACAGTTTCACGTCTAAATTTCTAAAAGTCCAGTTGAAATTGTTAAAATTAATGTTGAAATTTTTAAAGTTGCCTTCAAAATTTTTGAAATCCTGTTGAAACTTTTTAAATTCTCATGAAATTTTCCAAATCCCCATCAAAATTTTTACAATTCCACATCAAAATTTCTAAAACTTAGGTTGAGATTCTTAAAATTAATGTTGAAATCTTTAAAGTTTTTTTGAAAATTTTTGAAATCCTGGTGAAACTTTTTAAATTCTCACGAAATCTTCCAAATCCTCGTCAAAATATTTACAATTTCACATCAAAATTTCTAAAACTCCAGTTGAGTTTCTTACAATAGTGTTCAAGTTTTTCAAAAACCTATCAGAATTTTTGAAATCCTGTTGAAACTTTTAAAATTCTCATTAAATTTTCCAAATCCTCGTCAAAATTTTTACAGTTTCACGTCAAAATTTCTAAAACTCCAGTTGAGATTCTTAAAATTAATGTTGAAATTTTTAAAGTTGCCTTCAAAATTTTTGAAATCCTGTTGAAATTTTTAAAAGTCTAACTAAATTTTCCAAATCCTCGTCAAAATTTTCACAGTTTCACGTCAAAATTTCTGAAACTCCAGTTGAGATTCTTCAAATTAATTTTGAAATTTTTAAAGTTCCCATCAAAATTTTTGAAATCCTGGTGAAACCTTTTAAATTCTCTATGAAATTTTCCAAATCCCCATCAAAATTTTTACGATTTCGGATCAAAATTTCTAAATCTCCAGATGAGATTCTTAAAATTAATGTTGAATTATTTAAAGCTTTTTTGAAAATTTTTGAAATCCTGTTGAGACTCTTTAAAATCTCATGAAATTTTCCAAAGCCTCATGAAAATATTTACAGTTTAACGACCAAATTTCTGAAACTCCAGTTGAGATTCTTAAAATGAATGTTGTAATTTTTAAAGTTTCCTTGAAAATTTTTGAAATCCTGGTGAAACCTTTTAAATTCTCACGAAATTTTCCAAATCCCCTTCAAAATTTTTACAATTTTTACAATTTTATAAATTTTATACAATTTTTACGAAATTCTAGAGAGAATTGTAAAAAATTTCAACTGGAATTTTCGCAATTTTGACGTGAAATTGGAAACACGTTGAGGTGGATTTGGAAAATTCGGAAGAGAATTTTAAAAGCTTCAACAGGATTTCAACAATGCTGAGAGGGATATGAAATGTTTCAATGGGAATGTGAAGAATTGGGACAAAAATTGAACAATTTTTAAGGGACTCTGAAAAAATTTCAACTGGAATTTTAGCAATTTTGACGTGAAATTGGAAACACGTTGAGGTGGATTTGGAAAATTCGGAAGAGAATTTTAAAAGCTTCAACAGAATTTCAACAATGTTGAGAGGGATTTGAAAAGTTTCAATGGGAATGTGAAGAATTGGGATGAAAATTGAACAATTTTGAAGGGACTCTGAAAAAATTTCAACTGGAATTTTAGCAATTTTGACGTGATATTGGAAACATGTTGACGAGGATTTGGAAAATTCTAGAGAGAAGTTTCAAAATTTCAACAGGACATCAACAATTTTGAGAGGGATTTGAAAAGTTTCAATGGGAATGTGAAGAATTGGGACGAAAATTGGAAAATTTTTCAGGGACTTTGAAAAAATTTCAACTGGAATTTTAGCAATTTTGACCTGAAATTGTAAACTTGTTGAGGTGGATTTGGAAAATGCTAGAGAGAATTTTAAAAGCTTCAACAGGATTTCAACAATGTTGAGAGGGATATGAAATGTTTCAATGGGAATGTGAAGAATTGGGATGAAAATTGAACAATTTTTAAGGGACTCGGAAAAAATTTCAACTGGAATTTTAGCAATTTTGACGTGATATTGGAAACATGTTGACGAGGATTTGGAAAATTCTAGAGAGAAGTTTCAAAATTTCAACAGGACATCAACAATTTTGAGAGGGATTTGAAAAGTTTCAATGGGAATGTGAAGAATTGGGACGAAAATTGGCAAATTTTTCAGGGACTTTGAAAAAATTTCAACTGGAATTTTAGCAATTTTGACCTGAAATTGTAAACTTGTTGAGGTGGATTTGGAAAATGCTAGAGAGAATTTTAAAAGCTTCAACAGGATTTCAACAATGTTGAGAGGGATATGAAATGTTTCAATGGGAATGTGAAGAATTGGGACAAAAATTGAACAATTTTTAAGGGACTCTGAAAAAATTTCAACTGGAATTCTAGCAATTTTGACGTGAAATTGGAAACATGTTGAGGTGGATTTGGAAAATTCTAGAGAGAATTGTAAAAGGTTCAACAGGATTTCAACAATGTTGAGAGGGTTTTGAAAAGTTTCAATGGGAATGTGAAGAATTGGGACGAAAATTGGAAAATTATGAAGGGACTTTGAAAAAATTTCAACTGGAATTTTAGCAATTTTGATGTGAAATTGGAAACATGTTGAAGTGGATTTGGAAAATTCTAGAGAGAATTGTAAAAGCTTCAACAGGATTTAAACAATTTTGAGAGGGATTTGAAAAGTTTCAATGGGAATGTGAAGAATTGGGACAAAAATTGGCAAATTTTGAAGGGACTTTGAAAAAATTTCAACTGGAATTTTAGCAATTTTGACGTGAAATTGGAAACATGTTGACGTGGATTTGGAAAATTCTAGAGAGAATTTTAAAAGCTTCAACAGGATTTAACAATGTTGAGAGAGATTTGAAAAGTTTCAATGGGAATGTGAAGAATTGGGACGAAAATTGAACAATTTTGGAAGGACTTTGAAAAAATTTCAACTGGAATTCTAGCAATTTTGACGTGAAATTGGAAACATGTTGAGGTGGATTTGGAAAATTCTAGAGAGAATTTTAAAAGCTTCAACAGGATTTCAACAATGTTGAGAGGGATTTGAAAAGTTTCAATGGGAATGTGAAGAATTGGGATGAAAATTGAACAATTTTGAAGGGACTTTGAAAAAATTTAAACTGGAATTTTAGCAATTTTGACGTGAAATTGGAAACATGTTGACGAGGATTTGGAAAATTCTAGAGAGAAGTTTCAAAATTTCAAAAGGAGTTAAAGAATGTTGAGAGGGATTTGAAAAGTTTCAATGGGAATGTGAAGAACTGGGATGAAAATTGAAAAATTTCTAAGGAACTTTGAAAAAATTTCACCTGGAATTTTAGCAATTTTGACGTGAAATTGGAAACATGTTGACGTGGATTTGGGAAATTTTAGAAGACGTTTCAAACTTTCAACAGGATTTCAACAATGTTGAGAGGGATTTGAAAAGTTTCATTTGGAATGTGAAGAATTGGGACGAAAACTGGCAAATTTTTAAGGGACTTTGAAAAAATTTCAACTGGAATTTTAGCAATTTTGACGTGAATTTGGAAACATGTTGAGGTGGATTTTGAAAATTCTAGAGAGAAGTTTCACACTTTCAACAGGATTTCAACAATTTTGAGAGCGATTGGAAAAGTTTCAATGGGAATGTGAAGAATTGGGACGAAAATTGGAAAATTTTTAAGGGACTTTGAAAAACTTTCAACTGGAATTTTAGCAATTTTGACGTGAAATTGTAAACATGTGGACGTGGATTTGGGAAATTTTAGAAGACGTTTCAAACTTTCAACAGGATTTCAATAATTTTGAGAGGGATTTGAAAAGTTTCAATGAGAATGTGAAGAATTGGGATGAAAATTGGCAAATTTTGAAGGGACTTTGAAAAAATTTCAACTGGAATTTTAGCAATTTTGACGTGAAATTGGAAACATGTTGAGGTGGATTTGGAAAATTCTAGAGAGAATTTTAAAAGCTTCAGCAGGATTTCAACCATTTTGAGAGGGATTTGAAATGTTTTAATGGGAATGTGAAGAATTGGGACGAAAATTGGCAAATTTTTAAGGGACTTTGAAAAAATTTCAACTGGAATTTTAGCAATTTTGACGTGAAATTGTAAACTTGTTGAGGTGGATTTGGCAACTTCTAGGGAGAATTTTAAAAGCTTCAACAGGATTTTAACAATGTTGAGAGGGATTTGAAAAGTTTCAATGGGAATGTGAAGAATTGGGACGAAAATTGGAACATTTTTCAGGGACTTTGAAAAAATTTCAACTGGAATTTTAGCAATTTTGACGTGAAATTGGAAACATGTTGAGGTGGATTTTGAAAATTCTAGAGAGAAGTTTCAAATTTTCAACAGGAGTTAAACAATGTTGAGAGGGATTTGAAAAGTTTCAATGGGAATGGGAAGAATTGGGATGAAAATTGAACAATTTTTAAGGGACTTTGAAAAAATTTCAACTGGAATTTTATCCATTTTGACGTGAAACTTTAAACTTGTTGAGGTGGATTTGGAAAATTCTAGAGAGAATTTTAAAATCTTCAACAGGATTTCAACAATGTTGAGAGGGATATGAAATGTTTCAATGGGAATGTGAAGAATTGGGACAAAAATTGAACAATTTTGAAGGGACTTTGAAAAAATATCAACTGGAATTTTAGCAATTTTGACGTGAAATTGGAAACATGTTGAAGTGGATTTTGAAAATTCTAGAGAGAATTTTAAAAGCTTCAACAAGATTTCAACCATTTTGAGAGGGATTTGAAAAGCTTCAATGGGAATGTGAAGAATTGAGACAAAAATTGAACAATTTTGAAGGGTCGTTGAAAAAATTTCAACTGGAATTTTAGCAATTTTGACGTGAAATTGGAAACTTGTTGACGAGGATTTGGAAAATTCTAGAAGACGTTTCAAACTTTCAACAGGATTTCAACCATATTGACAGGGATTTCAAAAGTTTCAATGGGAATGTGAAGAATTGGGACAAAAATTGGCAAATTTTTAAGGGACTTTGAAAAAATTTCAAGTGGAATTTTAGCAATTTTGACGTGAAATTGGAAACTTGTTGAGGTGGATTTGGAAAATTCTAGAGAGAATTTTAAAAGCTTCAACAGGATTTTAACAATGTTGAGAGAGATTTGAAAAGTTTCAATGGGAATGTGAAGAATTGGGACGAAAATTGGAAAATTTTGGAAGGACTTTGAAAAAATTTCAACTGGAATTTTAGCAATTTTGACGTGAAATTGGAAACATGTTGACGTGGATTTGGAAAATTCTAGGGAGAAGATTCAAACTTTCAACAGGATTTAAACAATGTTGAGAGGGATTTGAAAAGTTTCAATGGGAATGGGAAGAATTGGGATGAAAATTGAACAATTTTTCAGGGACTCTGAAAAAATTTCAACTGGAATTTTAGCAATTTTGACCTGAAATTGGAAACATGTTGAGGTGGATATGGAAAATTTGGGAGAGAATTTTAAAAGCTTCAGCAGGATTTCAACAATGTTGAGAGGGATATGAAATGTTTCAATGGGAATGTGAAGAATTGGGACAAAAATTGAACAATTTTGAAGGGACTTTGAAAAAATTTCAACTGGAATTTTAGCAATTTTGACGTGAAATTGTAAACTTGTTGAGGTGGATTTTGAAAATTCTAGAGAGAATTTTAAAAGCTTCAACAGGATTTTAACAATTTTGAGAGGGATTTGAAAAGTTTCAATGGGAATGTGAAGAATTGGGACGAAAATTGGCAAATTTTTAAGGGACTTTGAAAAAATTTCAACTGGAATTTTAGCAATTTTGACGTGATATTGGAAACATGTTGAAGTGGATTTGGAAAATTCTAGAGAGAGTTTTAAAAGCTTCATCTGGGTGTCAACAATGTTGAGAGGGATTTGAAAAGTTTCAGTGGGAATGTGAAGAATTGGGACGAAAATTGGCAAATTTTGAAGGGACTTTGAAAAAATTTCAACTGGAATTCTAGCAATTTTGACGTGAAATTGGAAACATGTGGACGTGGATTTGGAAAATTCTAGGGAGAAGTTTCACACTTTCAACAGGATTTCAACAATTTTGAGAGCGATTGGAAAAGTTTCAATGGGAATGTGAAGAATTGGGACGAAAATTGGAAAATTTTTCAGGGACTTGGAAAAAATTTCAACTGGAATTTTAGCAATTTTGACGTGAAATTGTAAACTAGTTGAGGTGGATTTGGAAAATTCTAGAGAGAAGTTTCAAATTTTCAACAGGAGTTAAACAATGTTGAGAGGGATTTGAAAAGTTTCAATGGGAATGTGAAGAATTGGGATGAAAATTGAACAATTTTTCAGGGACTTCGAAAAAATTTCACCTGGAATTTTAGCAATTTTGACGTGAAATTGGAAACATGTTGAAGTGGATTTGGAAAATTCTAGAGAGAATTTTAAAGGCTTCAACAGAATTTCAACAATGTTGAGAGGGATTTGAAAAGTTTCAATGGGAATGTGAAGAATTGGGATGAAAATTGAACAATTTTGAAGGGACTTTGAAAAAATTTCAAATGGAATTTTAGCAATTTTGACGTGAAATTGTAAACATGTTGAAGTGGATTTGGAAAACTCTAGAGAGAATTTTAAAAGCTTCAACAGGATTTTAACAATGTTGAGAGGGATTTGAAAAGTTTCAATGGGAATGTGAAGAATTGGGACGAAAATTGAACAATTTTGGAAGGACTTTGAAAAAATTTCAACTGGAATTCTAGCAATTTTGACGTGAAATTGGAAACACGTTGAGGTGGATTTGGAAAATTCTAGGGAGAAGTTTTAAACTTTCAACAGGATTTCAACAATGTTGAGAGGGATTTAAAAAGTTTCAATGGGAATGTGAAGAACTGGGATGAAAATTGGCAAATTTTTCAGGGACTTTGAAAAAATTTCAACTGGAATTTTAGCAATTTTGACCTGAAATTGTAAACTTGTTGAGGTGGATTTTGAAAATTTTAGAGAGAATTTTAAAAGCTTGAACAGGATTTTAACAATTTTGAGAGGGATTTGAAAAGTTTCAATGGGAATGTGAAGAATTGGGACGAAAATTGGAAAATTTTGAAGGGACTTTGAAAAACTTTCAACTGGAATTTTAGCAATTTTGACGTGAAATTGTAAACATGTGGACGTGGATTTGGGAAATTTTAGAAGACGTTTCAAACTTTCAACAGGATTTCAATAATTTTGAGAGGGATTTGAAAAGTTTCAATGGGAATGTGAAGAATTGGGATGAAAATTGAAATAATTTTGAAGGGACTTTGAAAAAATTTCAACTGGAATTTTAGTAATTTTGACGTGAAATTGGAAACATGTTGACGAGGATTTGGAAAATTCTAGAAGACGTTTCAAACTTTCAACAGGATTTCAACCATTTTGAGAGGGATTTGAAAAGTTTCAATGGGAATGTGAAGAACTGCGATGAAAATTGGCAAATGTTTCAGGGACTCTGAAATTATTTCAACTGGAATTTTAGCAATTTTGACGTGAAATTGGAAACATGTTGAAGTGGATTTGGAAAGCTCTTGAGAGAATTTTAAAAGCTTCAACAGGATTTAAACAATTTCGAGAGGGATTTGAAAAGTTTCAATGGGAATGTGAAGAATTGGGACGAAAATTGGCAAATTTTTCAGGGACTTTGAAAAAATTTCAACTGGAATTTTAGCAATTTTGACATGAAATTGTAAACTTGTTGAAGTGGATTTAGAAAATTCTAGAGAGAATTTTAAAAGCTTCAACAGGATTTCAACAATGTTGAGAGGGATATGAAATGTTTCAATGGGAATGTGAAGAATTGGGACAAAAATTGAACAATTTTTCAGGGACTCTGAAAAAAATTCAACTGGAATTTTAGCAAATTTTACGTGAAATTGGAAACATGTTGAAGTGGATTTTGAAAATTCTAGAGAGAATTTTAAAAGCTTCAACAGAATTTCAACAATGTTGAGAGGGATTTGAAAATTTTCAATGGGAATGTGAAGAATTGGGACGAAAATTGGCAAATTTTTCATGGACTTTGAAAAAATTTCAACTGGAATTTTAGCAATTTTGACGTGATATTGGAAACATGTTGAGGTGGATTTGGAAAATTCTAGAGAGAAGTTTCACACTTTCAACAGGACATCAACAATTTTGAGAGGGATTTGAAAAGCTTCAATGGGAATGTGAAGAATTGGGATGAAAATTGGCAAATTTTGAAGGGACTTTGAAAAAATTTCAACTGGAATTTTAGCAATTTTGACGTGAAATTGTAAACTTGTTGAGGTGGATTTGGAAAATTCTAGAGAGCATTTTAAAACCTTCAACAGGATTTAAACAATGTTGAGAGGGATTTGAAAAGTTTCAATGGGAATGTGAAGAATTGGGACGAAAATTGAACAATTTTGAAAGGACTTTGAAAAAATTTCAACTGGAATTTTAGCAATTTTGACGTGAAATTGGAAACACGTTGAGGTGGATTTGGAAAATTCTAGGGAGAAGTTTTAAACTTTCAACAGGATTTCAACAATGTTGAGAGGGATTTGAAAAGTTTCAATGGGAATGTGAAGAATTGGGATGAAAATTGGAAAATTTTTCAGGGACTTTGAAAAAATTTCAACTGGAATTTTAGCAATTTTGACCTGAAATTGTAAACTTGTTGAGGTGGATTTTGAAAATTCTAGAGAGAATTTTAAAAGCTTCAACAGGATTTTAACAATGTTGAGAGGGATTTGAAAAGTTTCAATGGGAATGGGAAGAATTGGGACGAAAATTGGAAAATTTTTAAGGGACTTTGAAAAAATTTCAAATGGAATTTTAGCAATTTTGACGTGAAATTGTAAACATGTTGAAGTGGATTTGGAAAACTCTAGAGAGAATTTTAAAAGCTTCAACAGGTTTTCAACAATGTTGAGAGGGATTTGAAAAGTTTCAATGGGAATGTGAAGAATTGGGACGAAAATTGAACAATTTTGGAAGGACTTTGAAAAAATTTCAACTGGAATTCTAGCAATTTTGACGTGAAATTGGAAACACGTTGAGGTGGATTTGGAAAATTCTAGGGAGAAGTTTTAAACTTTCAACAGGATTTCAACAATGTTGAGAGGGATTTGAAAAGTTTCAATGGGAATGTGAAGAACTGGGATGAAAATTGGCAAATTTTTCAGGGACTTTGAAAAAATTTCAACTGGAATTTTAGCAATTTTGACCTGAAATTGTAAACGTGTTGAGGTGGATTTTGAAAATTTTAGAGAGAATTTTAAAAGCTTGAACAGGATTTTAACAATTTTGAGAGGGATTTGAAAAGTTTCAATGGGAATGTGAAGAATTGGGACGAAAATTGGAAAATTTTTCAGGGACTTTGAAAAACTTTCAACTGGAATTTTAGCAATTTTGACGTGAAATTGTAAACATGTGGACGTGGATTTGGGAAATTTTAGAAGACGTTTCAAACTTTCAACAGGATTTCAATAATTTTGAGAGGGATTTGAAAAGTTTCAATGGGAATGTGAAGAATTGGGATGAAAATTGAAATAATTTTGAAGGGACTTTGAAAAAATTTCAACTGGAATTTTAGTAATTTTGACGTGATATTGGAAACATGTTGACGAGGATTTGGAAAATTCTAGAAGACGTTTCAAACTTTCAACAGGATTTCAACCATTTTGAGAGGGATTTGAAAAGTTTCAATGGGAATGTGAAGAACTGCGATGAAAATTGGCAAATGTTTCAGGGACTCTGAAAATATTTCAACTGGAATTTTAGCAATTTTGACGTGAAATTGGAAACATGTTGAAGTGGATTTGGAAAGCTCTTGAGAGAATTTTAAAAGCTTCAACAGGATTTAAACAATTTTGAGAGGGATTTGAAAAGTTTCAATGGGAATGTGAAGAATTGGGACGAAAATTGGCAAATTTTTAAGGGACTTTGAAAAAATTTCAACTGGAATTTTAGCAATTTTGACGTGAAATTGTAAACATGTTGACGTGGTTTTTAAAATTCTAGAGAGAAGTTTCACACTTGCAACAGGATTTCAACAATTTTGAGAGCGATTGGAAAAGTTTCAATGGGAATGTGAAGAATTGGGACGAAAATTGGAAAATTTTTCAGGGACTTTGAAAAAATTTCAACTGGAATTTTAGCAATTTTGACGTGAAATTGTAAACTTGTTGAAGTGGATTTAGAAAATTCTAGAGAGAATTTTAAAAGCTTCAACAGGATTTCAACAATGTTGAGAGGGATATGAAATGTTTCAATGGGAATGTGAAGAATTGGGACAAAAATTGAACAATTTTGAAGGGACTCTGAAAAAAATTCAACTGGAATTTTAGCAAATTTTACGTGAAATTGGAAACATGTTGAAGTGGATTTTGAAAATTCTAGAGAGAATTTTAAAAGCTTCAACAGAATTTCAACAATGTTGAGAGGGATTTGAAAATTTTCAATGGGAATGTGAAGAATTGGGACGAAAATTGGCAAATTTTTCATGGACTTTGAAAAAATTTCAAGTGGAATTTTAGCAATTTTGACGTGATATTGGAAACATGTTGAGGTGGATTTGGAAAATTCTAGAGAGAAGTTTCACACTTTCAACAGGACATCAACAATTTTGAGAGGGATTTGAAAAGCTTCAATGGGAATGTGAAGAATTGGGATGAAAATTGGCAAATTTTTCAGGGACTTTGAAAAAATTTCAACTGGAATTTTAGCAATTTTGACGTGAAATTGGAAACATGTTGAGGTGGATTTGGAAAATTCTAGGGAGAAGTTTCAAACTTTCAACAGGATTTTAACAATGTTGAGAGGGATTTGAAAAGTTTCAATGGGAATGGGAAGAATTGGGACGAAAATTGGAAAATTTTTAAGGGACTTTGAAAAAATTTCAACTGGAATTTTAGCAATTTTGACGTGAAATTGGAAACATGTTGAGGTGGATTTTGAAAATTCTAGAGAGAATTTTAAAAGCTTCAACAGGATTTTAACAATGTTGAGAGGGATTTGAAAAGTTTCAATGGGAATGTGAAGAATTGGGACAAAAATTGAACAATTTTGAAAGGACTTTGAAAAAATTTCAACTGGAATTTTAGCAATTTTGACGTGAAATTGGAAACATGTTGAGGTGGATTTGGAAAATTCTAGGGAGAAGTTTCAAACTTCCAACAGGATTTCAACAATGTTGAGAGGGATTTGAAATGTTTCAATGGGAATGGGAAGAATTGGGATGAATATTGGAAAATGTTGAAGGGACTTTGAAAAAATTTCAACTGGAATTTTAGCAATTTTGACGTGAAATTGGAAACTTGTTGAGGTGGATTTTGAAAATTCTAGAGAGAATTTTAAAAGCTTCAACAGGATTTTAACAATGTTGAGAGGGATTTGAAAAGTTTCAATGGGAATGTGAAGAATTGGCATGAAAATTGGCAAATTTTGAAGGGACTTTGAAAAAATTTCAACTGGAATTTTAGCAATTTTGACGTGAAATTGGAAACATGTTGAGGTGGATTTTGAAAATTCTAGAGAGAAGTTTCAAACTTTCAACAGGATTTCAACAATGTTGAGAGGGATTTGAAATGTTTCAATGGGAATGGGAAGAATTGGGATGAATATTGGAAAATGTTGAAGGGACTTTGAAAAAATTTCAACTGGAATTTTAGCAATTTTGACGTGAAATTGGAAACTTGTTGAGGTGGATTTTGAAAATTCTAGAGAGAATTTTAAAAGCTTCAACAGGATTTTAACAATGTTGAGAGGGATTTGAAAAGTTTCAATGGGAATGTGAAGAATTGGCATGAAAATTGGCAAATTTTGAAGGGACTTTGAAAAAATTTCAACTGGAATTTTAGCAATTTTGACGTGAAATTGGAAACATGTTGAAGTGGATTTGGAAAATTCTGGAAGGAATTTTAAAAGCTTCAACAGGATTTCAACAATGTTGAGAGGGTTTTGAAAAGTTTCAATGGGAATCAGAAGAATTTGGACGAAAATTGGCAAATTTTTCAGGGACTTTGAAAAAATTTCAACTGGAATTTTAGCAATTTTACATGAAATTGGAAACATGTTGAGGTGGATTTGGAAAATTCTAGGGAGAAGTTTCAAACTTTCAACAGGATTTCAACAATGTTGAGAGGGAGTTGAAAAGTTTCAATGGGAATGTGAAGAATTGGGACGAAAATTGGAAAATTTTTCAGGGACTTTGAAAAAATTTCAACTGGAATTTTAGCATTTTTGACGTGAAATTGGAAACATATTGAGGTGGATTTGGAAAATTCTAGAGAGCATTTTAAAAGCTTCATCAGGATTTCAACAATGTTGAGAGGGATTTGAAAAGTTTCAATGGGAATGGGAAGAATTGGGACGAAAACTGAACAATTTTGAAAGGACTTTGAAAAAATTTCAACTGGAATTTTAGCATTTTTGACGTGAAATTGGAAACATGTTGACGAGGATTTTGAAAATTCTAGAGAGAATTTTAAAAGCTTCAACAGGATTTCAAGAATGTTGAGAGGGATTTGCAAAGTTTCAATGGGAATGTGAAGAATTGGGATGAAAATTGAACAATTTTGAAGGGACTTTGAAAAAATTTCAACTGGAATTTTAGCAATTTTGACGTGATATTGGAAACATGTTGACGAGGATTTGAAAATTCTAGAGAGAAGTTTCAAACTTTCAACAGGATTTCAACCATTTTGAGAGGGATTTGAAAAGTTTCAATGGGAATGTGAAGAATTGGGACAAAAATTGGCAAATTTTTAAGGGACTGAAAACATTTCAACTGGAATTTTAGCAATTTTGACGTGAAATTGTAAACTTGTGTAGGTGGACTTGGAAAATTCTAGAGAGAATTTTAAAAGCTTCAACAGGATTTTAACAATGTTGAGAAGGATTTGAAAAGTTTCAATGGGAATGTGAAGAATTGGGATGAAAATTGAACAATTTTTCAGGGACTTTGAAAAAATTTCAACTGGAATTTTAGCAATTTTGACGTGAAATTGGAAACATGTTGACAAGGATTTGGAAAATTCTAGAAGACGTTTCAAACTTTCAACAGGATTTCAACCATTTTGAGAGGGATTTGAAAAGTTTCAATGGGAATGTTGAGAACTGCGATGAAAATTGGCAAATGTTTCAGGGACTCTGAAAAAATTTCAACTGGAATTTTAGCAATTTTGACGTGAAATTGGAAACATGTTGAAGTGGATTTGGAAAGCTCTAGAGAGAATTTTAAAAGCTTCAACAGGATTTAAACAATCTTGAGAGGGATTTGAAAAGTTTCAATGTGAATGTGAAGAATTGGGACAAAAATTGAACAATATTTGAAGGACTTTGAAAAAATTTCAACTGGAATTCTAGCAATTTTGACGTGAAATTGGAAACATGTTGAGGTGGATTTGGAAAATTCTAGGGAGAAGTTTCAAACTTTCAACAGGATTTCAACAATGTGGAGAGGGATTTGAAAAGTTTCAATGGGAAAGTGAAGAACTGGGATGAAAATTGGAAAATTTTTCAGGGACTTTGAAAAAATTTCAACTGGAATTTTAGCAATTTTGACGTGAAATTGTAACATTGTTGAGGTGGATTTGGAAAATTCTAGAGAGAATTTTAAAAGCTTCAGCAGGATTTCAACAATGTTGAGAGGGATATGAAATGTTTCAATGGGAATGTGAAGAATTGGGACAAAAATTGAACAATTTTGAAGGGACTCTGAAAAAATTTCAACTGTAATTTTAGCAATTTTGACCTGAAATTGGAAACATGTTGACGAGGATTTGGAAAATTCTAGAGAGAATTTTAAAAGCTTCAGCAGGATTTCAACAATGTTGAGAGGGATATGAAATGTTTCAATGGGAATGTGAAGAATTGGGACAAAAATTGAACAATTTTGAAGGGACTCTGAAAAAATTTCAACTGTAATTTTAGCAATTTTGACGTGAAATTGGAAACATGTTGACGAGGATTTGGAAAATTCTAGAAGACGTTTCAAACTTTCAACAGGATTTCAACCATTTTGAGAGGGATTTGAAAAGTTTCAATGGGAATGGGAAGAATTGGGACGAAAATTGGCAAATTTTGAAGGGACTTTGAAAAAATTTCAACTGGAATTTTAGCAATTTTGACGTGAATTTGGAATCATGTTGACGAGGATTTGGAAAATTCTAGAGAGAATTTTAAAAGCTTCAACAGGATTTCAACAATGTTGAGAGGGATTTGAAAATTTTCAATGGGAATGTGAAGAATTGGGATGAAAATTGAACAATTTTTAAGGGACTTTGAAAAAATTTCAAGTGGAATTATAGCAATTTTGACGTGAAATTGGAAACCTGTTGACGAGGATTTGGAAAATTCTAGAGAGAATTTTAAAAGCTTCAACAGGATTTCAATCATTTTGAGAGGGATTTGAAAAGTTTCAATGGGAATGTGAAGAATTGGGACGAAAATTGAACAATTTTGAAAGGACTTTGAAAAAATTTCAACTGGAATTTTAGTAATTTTGACGTGAAATTGGAAACATGTTGACGAGGATTTGGAAAATTCTAGAAGACGTTTAAAACTTTCAACAGGATTTCAATAATTTTGAGAGGGTTTTGAAAAGTTTCAATGGGAATGGGAGGAATTGGGACAAAAATTGGAAAATTTTTCAGGGACTTTGAAAAAATTTCAACTGGAATTTTAGCAATTTTGACGTGAAATTGGAAACATGTTGAGGTGGATTTGGAAAATTCTAGAGAGAAGTTTCAAACTTCCAACAGGATTTAAACAATGTTGAGAGGGATTTGAAAAGTTTCAATGGGAATGTGAAGAATTAGGATGAAAACTGAACAATTTTTCAGGGAGTTTGAAAAAATTTCAAGTGGAATTTTAGTAATTTTGACGTGAAATTGGAAACTTGTTGAGGTGGACTTGGAAAATTCTAGAGAGAATTTTAAAAGTTTCAACAGGATTTTAACAATGTTGAGAGGGATTTGAAAAGTTTCAATAGGAATGTGAAGAATTGGGACAAAAATTGAACAATTTTGGAAGGACTTTGAAAAAATTTCAACTGGAATTTTAGCAATTTTGACGTGAAATTGGAAACATGTTGAGGTGGATTTGGAAAATTCTAGGGAGAAGTTTCAAACTTTCAACAGGATTTCAACAATGTTGAGAGGGTTTTGAAAAGTTTCAATGGGAATGGGAAGAATTGGGACGAAAATTGGAAAATTTTGAAAGGACTTTGAAAAAATTTCAAGTGGAATTTTAGCAATTTTGACGTGAAATTTGAAACATGTTGACGAGGATTTGGAAAATTCTAGAAGACGTTTAAAACTTTCAACAGGATTTCAATAATTTTGAGAGGGATTTGAAAAGTTTCAATGGGAATGGGAGGAATTGGGACAAAAATTGGAAAATTTTTAAGGGACTTTGAAAAAATTTCAACTGGAATTTTAGCAATTTTGACGTGAAATTGGAAACATGTTGAGGTTGATTTTGAGAATTCTAGGGAGAAGTTTCAAACTTTCAACAGGATTTCAACAATGTTGAGAGGGATTTGAAAAGTTTCAATGGGAATGTGAAGAATTGGGACGAAAATTGTACAATTTTGAAAGGACTTTGAAAAAATTTCAACTGGAATTTTAGCAATTTTGACGTGAAATTGGAAACATGTTGAAGTGGATATGGAAAATTCTAGAAGGAATTTTAAAAGCTTCAACAGGATTTCAACAATGTTGAGAGGGTTTTGAAAAGTTTCAATGGGAATGGGAAGAATTGGGACGAAAATTGGAAAATTTTGGAAGGACTTTGAAAAAATTTCAACTGGAATTCTAGCAATTTTGACGTGAAATTGGAAACATATTGAGGTGGATTTGGAAAATTCTAGAGAGCATTTTAAAACCTTCAACAGGATTTAAACAATGTTGAGAGGGATTTGAAAAGTTTCAATGGGAATGTGAAGAATTGGGACAAAAATTGGAAAATTTTTCAGGGACTTTGAAAAAATTTCAACTGGAATTTTAGCAATTTTGATGTGAAATTGGACACATGTTGACGAGGATTTGGAAAATTCTAGAGAGAATTTTAAAAGCTTCAACAGGATTTCAATCATTTTGAGAGTAATTTGAAAAGTTTCAATGGGAATGTGAAGAATTGGGACGAAAATTGGAAAATTTTGAAAGGACTTTGAAAAAATTTTAACTGGAATTTTAGTAATTTTGACGTGAAATTTTAAACTTGTTGAGGTGGATTTTGAAAATTCTAGAGAGAAGTTTCAAACTTTCAACAGGATTTCAACAATGTTGAGAGGGTTTTTAAAAGTTTCAATGGGAATGGGAAGAATTGGGACGAAAATTGGAAAATTTTTAAGGGACTTTGAAAAAATTTCAACTGGAATTTTAGCAATTTTGACGTGAAATTGGAAACATGTTGACGAGGATTTGGAAAATTCTAGAAGACGTTTAAAACTTTCAACAGGATTTCAATAATTTTGAGAGGGATATGAAAAGTTTCAATGGGAATGGGAAGAACTGGGACAAAAATTGGAAAATTTTTAAGGGACTTCGAAAAAATTTCAACTGGAATTTTAGCAATGTTGACGTGAAATTGGAAACATGTTGAGGTGGATTTTGAGAATTCTAGAGAGAAGTTTCAAACTTTCAACAGGATTTCAACAATGTTGAGAGGGATTTGAAAAGTTTCAATGGGAATGTGAAGAATTGGGACGAAAATTGTACAATTTTGAAAGGACTTTGTAAAAATTTCAACTGGAATTTTAGCAATTTTGACGTGAAATTGGAAACATGTTGAAGTGGATTTGGAAAATTCTAGAAGGAATTTTAAAAGCTTCAACAGGATTTCAACAATGTTGAGAGGGTTTTGAAAAGTTTCAATGGGAATGGGAAGAATTGGGACGAAAATTGGCAAATTTTTAAGGGACTTTGAAAAAATTTCATCTGGAATTTTAGCAATTTTGACATGAAATTGGAAACATGTTGAGGTGGATTTGGAAAATTCTAGGGAGAAGTTTCAAACTTTCAACAGGATTTCAACAATGTTGAGAGGGTTTTGAAAAGTTTCAATGGGAATGGGAAGAATTGGGACGAAAATTGGAAAATTTTGAAAGGACTTTGAAAAAATTTCAAGTGGAATTTTAGCAATTTTGACGTGAAATTGGAAACATGTTGAGGTGGATTTGGAAAATTCTAGAGAGCATTTTAAAACCTTCTACAGGATTTCAACAATGTTGAGAGGGATTTGAAAAGTTTCAATGGGAATGTGAAGAATTGGGACGAAAATTGAACAATTTTGAAAGGACTTTGAAAAACTTTCAACTGGAATTTTAGCAATTTTGACGTGAAATTGGAAACATGTTGACGAGGATTTGGAAAATTCTAGAAGGAATTTTAAAAGCTTCAATAGGATTTTAACAATGTTGAGAGGGATTTGCAAAGTTTCAATGGGAATGTGAAGAATTGGGACAAAAATTGGAAAATTTTTAAGGGACTTTGAAAAAATTTCAACTGGAATTTTAGCAATTTTGACGTGAAATTGGAAACATGTTGAGGTGGATTTGGAAAATTCTAGAGAGAAGTTTCAAACTTCCAACAGGATTTAAACAATGTTGAGAGGGATTTTAAAAGTTTCAATAGGAATGTGAAGAATTGGGACGAAAATTGAACAATTTTGGAAGGACTTTGAAAAAATTTCAACTGGAATTTTAGCAATTTTGACGTGAAATTGGAAACATGTTGAGGTGGATTTGGAAAATTCTAGGGAGAAGTTTCAAACTTTCAACAGGATTTCAACAATGTTGACAGGGATTTGAAAAGTTTCAATGGGAATGGGAAGAATTGGGACGAAAATTGGAAAATTTTGAAAGGACTTTGAAAAAATTTCAAGTGGAATTTTAGCAATTTTGACGTGAAATTGGAAACATGTTGACGAGGATTTGGAAAATTCTAGAAGACGTTTAAAACTTTCAACAGGATTTCAATAATTTTGAGAGGGATTTGAAAAGTTTCAATGGGAATGGGAGGAATTGGGACAAAAATTGGAAAATTTTTAAGGGACTTTGAAAAAATTTCAACTGGAATTTTAGCAATTTTGACGTGAAATTGGAAACATGTTGAGGTGGATTTTGAGAATTCTAGGGAGAAGTTTCAAACTTTCAACAGGATTTCAACAATGTTGAGAGGGATTTGAAAAGTTTCAATGGGAATGTGAAGAATTGGGACGAAAATTGTACAATTTTGAAAGGACTTTGAAAAAATTTCAACTGGAATTTTAGCAATTTTGACGTGAAATTGGAAACATGTTGAAGTGGATTTGGAAAATTCTAGAAGGAATTTTAAAAGCTTCAACAGGATTTCAACAATGTTGAGAGGGTTTTGAAAAGTTTCAATGGGAATGGGAAGAATTGGGACGAAAATTGGAAAATTTTGGAAGGACTTTGAAAAAATTTCAACTGGAATTCTAGCAATTTTGACGTGAAATTGGAAACATATTGAGGTGGATTTGGAAAATTCTAGAGAGCATTTTGAAACCTTCAACAGGATTTCAACAATGTTGAGAGGGATTTGAAAAGTTTCAATGGGAATGTGAAGAATTGGGACAAAAATTGGAAAATTTTTCAGGGACTTTGAAAAAATTTCAACTGGAATTTTAGCAATTTTGATGTGAAATTGGACACATGTTGACGAGGATTTGGAAAATTCTAGAGAGAATTTTAAAAGCTTCAACAGGATTTCAATCATTTTGAGAGTAATTTGAAAAGTTTCAATGGGAATGTGAAGAATTGGGACGAAAATTGGAAAATTTTGAAAGGACTTTGAAAAAATTTTAACTGGAATTTTAGTAATTTTGACGTGAAATTTTAAACTTGTTGAGGTGGATTTTGAAAATTCTAGAGAGAATTTTAAAAGCTTCAACAGGATTTTAACAATGTTGAGAAGGATTTGAAAAGTTTCAATGGGAATGTGAAGAATTGGGACGAAAATTGAACAATTTTGAAAGGACTTTGAAAAAATTTCAACTGGAATTTTAGCAATTTTGACATGAAATTGGAAACATGTTGACGAGGATTTGGAAAATTCTAGGGAGAAGTTTCAAACTTTCAACAGGATTTCAACAATGTTGAGAGGGTTTTGAAACGTTTCAATGGGAATGGGAAGAATTGGGACGAAAATTGAAGAATTTTGAAGGGACTTTGAAAAAATTTCAACTGGAATTTTAGCAATTTTGACGTGAAATTGGAAACATGTTGACGAGGATTTGGAAAATTCTAGAAGACGTTTAAAACTTTCAACAGGATTTCAATAATTTTGAGAGGGATATGAAAAGTTTCAATGGGAATGGGAAGAACTGGGACAAAAATTGGAAAATTTTTAAGGGACTTTGAAAAAATTTCAACTGGAATTTTAGCAATGTTGACGTGAAATTGGAAACATGTTGAGGTGGATTTTGAGAATTCTAGAGAGAAGTTTCAAACTTTGAACAGGATTTCAACAATGTTGAGAGGGATTTGAAAAGTTTCAATGGGAATGTGAAGAATTGGGACGAAAATTGTACAATTTTGAAAGGACTTTGAAAAAATTTCAACTGGAATTTTAGCAATTTTGACGTGAAATTGGAAACATGTTGACGAGGATTTGGAAAATTCTAGAAGACGTTTCAAACTTTCAACAGGATTTCAACAATGTTGAGAGGGATTTGAAAAGTTTCAATGGGAATGGGAAGAATTGGGACAAAAATTGGA
The DNA here is from genome assembly GCF_964273445.1 of Streptopelia decaocto. Lineage (NCBI taxonomy): Eukaryota > Metazoa > Chordata > Aves > Columbiformes > Columbidae > Streptopelia > Streptopelia decaocto. The sequence goes on along the minus strand of NW_028116439.1, from coordinate 79,059 downwards.
AAATTTTTAAGGGACTTTGAAAAAATTTCAACTGGAATTTTAGCAATTTTGTCGTGAAATTGGAAACATGTTGAAGTGGATTTGGAAAATTCTAGAAGGAATTTTAAAAGCTTCAACAGGATTTCAACAATGTTGAGAGGGTTTTGAAAAGTTTCAATGGGAATGGGAAGAATTGGGACGAAAAATGGCAAATTTTTAAGGGACTTTGAAAAAATTTCATCTGGAATTTTAGCAATTTTGACATGAAATTGGAAACATGTTGAGGTGGATTTGGAAAATTCTAAGGAGAAGTTTCAAACTTTCAACAGGATTTCAACAACGTTGACAGGGATTTGAAAAGTTTCAATGGGAATGGGAAGAATTGGGACGAATATTGGAAAATTTTTCAGGGACTTTGAAAAAATTTCAACTGGAATTTTAGCAATTTTGACGTGAAATTGGAAACATGTTGAGGTGGATTTGGAAAATTCTAGAGAGCATTTTAAAACCTTCTACAGGATTTCAACAATGTTGAGAGGGATTTGAAAAGTTTCAATGGGAATGTGAAGAATTGGGACGATAATTGAACAATTTTGAAAGGACTTTGAAAAACTTTCAACTGGAATTTTAGCAATTTTGACGTGAAATTGGAAACATGTTGACGAGGATTTGGAAAATTCTAGAAGGAGTTTTAAAAGCTTCAACAGGATTTTAACAATGTTGAGAGGGATTTGCAAAGTTTCAATGGGAATGTGAAGAATTGGGACAAAAATTGGAAAATTTTTAAGGGACTTTGAAAAAATTTCAACTGGAATTTTAGCAATTTTGACGTGAAATTGTAAACATGTTGACGTGGATTTGGAAAATTCTAGAGAGAAGTTTCAAAATTTCAACAGGACTTCAAGAATTCTGAGAGGGATTTGCAAAGTTTCAATGGGAATGGGAAGAATATGGACAAAAATTGGAAAATTTTGAAGGGACTTTGAAAAAATTTCAACTGGAATTTTAGCAATTTTGACGTGAAATTGGAAACATGTTGACGAGGATTTGGAAAATTCTAGAGAGAATTTTAAAAGCTTCAACAGGATTTCAATCATTTTGAGAGGGATTTGAAAAGTTTCAATGGGAATGTGAAGAATGGGGACGAAAATTGTACAATTTTGAAAGGACTTTGAAAAAATTTCAACTGGAATTTTAGTAATTTTGACGTGAAATTGTAAACTTGTTGAGGTGGATTTGGAAAATTCTAGAGAGAATTTTAAAAGCTTCAACAGGATTTTAACAATGTTGAGAGGGATTTGCAAAGTTTCAATGGGAATGTGAAGAATTGGGTCAAAAATTGGAAAATTTTTCAGGGACTTTGAAAAAATTTCAACTGGAATTTTAGCAATTTTGACGTGAAATTGTAAACATGTTGACGTGGATTTGGAAAATTCTAGAGAGAAGCTTCAAAATTTCAACAGGACTTCAAGAATTCTGAGAGGGATTTGCAAAGTTTCAATGGGAATGGGAAGAATTGGGACAAAAATTGGAAAAATTTGAAGGGACTTTGAAAAAATTTCAACTGGAATTTTAGCAATTTTGACGTGAAATTGGAAACATCTTGACGAGGAATTGGAAATTTCTAGAGAGAATTTTAAAAGCTTCAACAGGATTTCAATCATTTTGAGAGGGATTTGAAAAGTTTCAATGGGAATGTGAAGAATTGGGACGAAAATTGAACAATTTTGAAAGGACTTCGAAAAAATTTCAACTGGAATTTTAGTAATTTTGACGTGAAATTGTAAACTTGTTGAGGTGGATTTGGAAAATTCTAGAGAGAATTTTAAAAGCTTCAACAGGATTTTAACAATGTTGAGAGGGATTTGAAAAGTTTCAATGGGAATGTGAAGAATTGGGACGAAAATTGAACTATTTTGAAAGGACTTTGAAAAATTTTCAAGTGGAATTATAGCAAATTTTGACGTGAAATTGGAAACATGTTGAGGTGGATTTGGAAAATTCTAGGGAGAAGTTTCAAACTTTCAACAGGATTTCAACAATGTTGAGAGGGTTTTGAAAAGTTTCAATGGAAATGGGAAGAATTGGGACGAAAATTGAACAATTTTGAAGGGACTTTGAAAAAATTTCAACTGGAATTTTAGCAATTTTGATGTGAAATTGGAAACATGTTGAGGTGGATTTGGAAAATTCTAGAAGGAATTTTAAAAGCTTCAACAGGATTTCAACAATGTTGAGAGGGTTTTTAAAAGATTCAATGGGAATGGGAAGAATTGGGACGAAAATTGGCAAATTTTGAAGGGACTTTGAAAAAATTTCAACTGGAATTTTAGCAATTTTGACGTGATATTGGAAACATGTTGACGAGAATTTTGAAAATTCTAGAGAGAAGTTTCAAACTTTCAACAGGATTTCAACCATTTTGAGAGGGATTTGAAAAGCTTCAATGGGAATGTGAAGAATTGGGATGAAAATTGGCAAATTTTGAAGGGACTTTGAAAAAATTTCAACTGGAATTTTAGCAATTTTCACGTGAAATTGTAAACTTGTTGAGGTGGATTTTGAAAATTCTAGAGAGAATTTTAAAAGCTTCAACAGGATTTTAACAATGTTGAGAGGGATTTGAAAAGTTTCAATGCGAATGGGAAGAATTGGGACGAAAATTCAATAATTTTGAAAGGACTTTGAAAAAATTTCAACTGGAATTTTAGCAATTTTGACGTGAAATTGGAAACATGTTGAGGTGGATTTGGAAAATTCTAGGGAGAAGTTTCAAACTTTCAACAGGATTTCAACAATGTTGAGAGGGTTTTGAAAAGCTTCAATGGGAATGTGAAGAATTGGGACGAAAATTGGAAAATTTTTAAGGGACTTTAAAAAATTTCATCTGGAATTTTAGCAATTTTGACATGAAATTGGAAACATGTTGAGGTGGATTTGGAAAATTCTAGGGAGAAGTTTCAAACTTTCAACAGGATTTCAACAATGTTGAGAGGGATTTGAAAAGTTTCAATGGGAATGGGAAGAATTGGGACGAAAAATGGCAAATTTTGAAGGGACTTTGAAAAAATTTCAAGTGGAATTTTAGCAATTTTGACGTGAAATTGGAAACATGTTGACGAGGATTTGGAAAATTCTAGAGAGCATTTTAAAACCTTCAACAGGATTTAAACAATGTTGAGAGGGATTTGAAAAGTTTCAATGGGAATGTGAAGAATTGGGATGAAAATTGAACAATTTTGAAAGGACTTCGAAAAAATTTCAACTGGAATTTTAGCAATTTTGACGTGAAATTGTAAACATGTGGACGTGGATTTGGGAAATTTTAGAAGACGTTTCAAACTTTCAACAGGATTTCAATAATTTTGAGAGGGATTTGAAAAGTTTCAATGGGAATGTGAAGAATTGGGATGAAAATTGAACAATTTTGAAGGGACTTTGAAAAAATTTCAACTGGAATTTTAGCAATTTTGACGTGAAACTTTAAACTTGTTGAGGTGGATTTGGAAAATTCTAGAGAGAATTTTAAAAGCTTCAGCAGGATTTCAACAATGTTGAGAGGGATATGAAATGTTTCAATGGGAATGTGAAGAATTGGGTCAAAAATTGAACAATTTTTAAGGGACTCTGAAAAAATTTCAACTGTAATTTTAGCAATTTTGACGTGAAATTGGAAACATGTTGACGAGGATTTGGAAAATTCTAGAAGACGTTTCAAACTTTCAACAGGATTTCAACCATTTTGAGAGGGATTTGAAAAGTTTCAATGGGAATGTGAAGAATTGGGACGAAAATTGGCAAATTTTGAAGGGACTTTGAAAAAATTTCAACTGGAATTTTAGCAATTTTGACGTGATATTGGAAACATGTTGACGAGAATTTTGAAAATTCTAGAGAGAAGTTTCAAACTTTCAACAGGTTTTCAACCATTTTGAGAGGGATTTGAAAAGCTTCAATGGGAATGTGAAGAATTGGGATGAAAATTGGCAAATTTTGAAGGGACTTTGAAAAAATTTCAACTGGAATTTTAGCAATTTTCACGTGAAATTGTAAACTTGTTGAGGTGGATTTGGAAAATTGTAGAGAGAATTTTAAAAGCTTCAACAGGATTTCAACAATGTTGAGAGGGATTTGAAAAGTTTCAATGGGAATGTTAAGAATTGTGACGAAAATTCAATAATTTTGAAAGGACTTTGAAAAAATTTCAACTGGAATTTTAGCAATTTTGACGTGAAATTGGAAACATGTTGACGAGGATTTGGAAAATTCTAGAAGATGTTTCAAACTTTCAACAGGATTTCAACAATGTTGAGAGGGATTTGAAAAGTTTCAATGGGAATGGGAAGAATTGGGACAAAAATTGGAAAATTTTTAAGGGACTTTGAAAAAATTTCAACTGGAATTTTAGCAATTTTGACGTGAAATTGGAAACATGTTGTGGTGGATTTTGAGAATTCTAGAGAGAAGTTTCAAACTTTCAACAGGATTTTAACAATGTTGAGAGGGATTTGAAAAGTTTCAATGGGAATGTGAAGAATTGGGACGAGAATTGGAAGATTTTGAAAGGACTTTGAAAAAATTTCAACTGGAATTTTAGCAATTTTGACCTGAAAGTGGAAACATGTTGAAGTGGATTTGGAAAATTCTAGAAGGAATTTTAAAAGCTTCAACAGGATTTCAACAATGCTGAGAGGGTTTTGAAACGTTTCAATGGGAATCGGAAGAATTGTGATGAAAATTGGCAAATTTTGAAGGGACTTTGAAAAAATTTCAACTGGAATTTTAGCAATTTTGACATGAAATTGGAAACATGTTGAGGTGGATTTGGAAAATTCTAGGGAGAAGTTTCAAAATTTCAACAGAATTTCAACAATGTTGAGAGGGATTTGAAAAGTTTCAATGGGAATGGGAAGAATTGGGACGAAAATTGGAAAATTTTGAAGGGACTTGGAAAAAATTTCAACTGGAATTTTAGCAATTTTGACGTGAAATTGTAAACATGTTGACGAGGATTTGGAAAATTCTAGAGAGCATTTTAAAACCTTCAACAGGATTTCAACAATGTTGAGAGGGATTTGAAAAGTTTCAATGGGAATGTGAAGAATTGGGACGAAAATTGAACAATTTTGAAAGGACTTTGAAAAAATTTCAACTGGAATTTTAGCAATTTTGACGTGAAATTGGAAACATGTTGACGAGGATTTGGAAAATTCTGGAGAGAATTTTAAAATCTTCAAAAGGATTTCAACAATGTTGAGAGGGATTTGCAAAGTTTCAATGGGAATGGGAGGAATTGGGACGAAAATTGGAAAATTTTTAAGGGACTTTGAAAAAATTTCAACTGGAATTTTAGCAATTTTGACGTGAAATTGTAAACATGTTGACGTGGATTTGGAAAATTCTAGAGAGAAGTTTCAAAATTTCAACAGGACTTCAAGAATTTTGAGAGGGATTGGAAAAGTTTCAATGGGAATGTGAAGAATTGGGACGAAAATAGAACAATTTTGGAAGGACTTTGAAAAAATTTCAACTGGAATTCTAGCAATTTTGACATGAAATTGGAAACATGTTGACGAGGGTTTGGAAAATTCTAAGGAGAAGTTTCAAACTTTCAACAGGATTTAAACAATGTTGAGAGGGATTTGAAAAGTTTCAATGGGAATGTGAAAAATTGGGATGAAAATTGAACAATTTCTAAGGAACTTTGAAAAAATTTCAACTGGAATTTTAGCAATTTTGACGCGAAATTGTAAACATGTGGACGTGGATTTGGGAAATTTTAGAAGACGTTTCAAACTTTCAACAGGATTTCAATAATTTTGAGAGGGATTTGAAAAGTTTCAATGGGAATGTGAAGAATTGGGATGAAAATTGAACAATTTTGAAGGGACTTTGAAAAAATTTCAACTGGAATTTTAGCAATTTTAACGTGAAACTTTAAACTTGTTGAGGTGGATTTGGAAAATTCTAGAGAGAATTTTAAAAGCTTCAGCAGGATTTCAACAATGTTGAGAGGGATATGAAATGTTTCAATGGGAATGTGAAGAATTGGGTCAAAAATTGAACAATTTTGAAGGGACTCTGAAAAAATTTCAACTGTAATTTTAGCAATTTTGACGTGAAATTGGAAACATGTTGACGAGGATTTGGAAAATTCTAGAAGACGTTTCAAACTTTCAACAGGATTTCAACCATTTTGAGAGGGATTTGAAAAGTTTCAATGGGAATGTGAAGAATTGGGACGAAAATTGGCAAATTTTGAAGGGACTTTGAAAAAATTTCAACTGGAATTTTAGCAATTTTGACGTGATATTGGAAACATGTTGACGAGAATTTTGAAAATTCTAGAGAGAAGTTTCAAGCTTTCAACAGGTTTTCAACCATTTTGAGAGGGATTTGAAAAGCTTCAATGGGAATGTGAAGAATTGGGATGAAAATTGGCAAATTTTGAAGGGACTTTGAAAAAATTTCAACTGGAATTTTAGCAATTTTCACGTGAAATTGTAAACTTGTTGAGGTGGATTTGGAAAATTGTAGAGAGAATTTTAAAAGCTTCAACAGGATTTTAACAATGTTGAGAGGGATTTGAAAAGTTTCAATGGGAATGTGAAGAATTGGGACGAAAATTGAACAATTTTGAAAGGACTTTGAAAAAATTTCAACTGGAATTTTAGCAATTTTGACCTGAAATTGGAAACTTGTTGAGGTGGATTTGGAAAATTCTAGGGAGAAGTTTCAAACTTTCAACAGGATTTCAACAATGTTGAGAGGGTTTTGAAAAGTTTCAATGGGCATGGGAAGAATTGGGACGAAAATTGGAAAATTTTGAAGGGACTTTGAAAAAATTTCAAGTGGAATTTTAGCAATTTTGACGTGAAATTGGAAACATGTTGACGAGGATTTGGAAAATTCTAGAAGGAATTTTAAAAGCTTCAACAGGATTTCAACAATGTTGAGAGGGATATGAAATGTTTCAATGGGAATGTGAAGAATTGGGACAAAAATTGAACAATTTTGAAGGGACTCTGAAAAAAATTCAACTGGAATTTTAGCAATTTTGACGTGAAATTGGAAACATGTTGAAGTGGATTTGGAAAATTCTAGAGAGAATTTTAAAAGCTTCAGCAGGATTTCAACAATGTTGAGAGGGATATGAAATGTTTCAATGGGAATGTGAAGAATTGGGACAAAAATTGAACAATTTTGAAGGGACTTTGAAAAAATTTCAACTGGAATTTTAGCAATTTTAACGTGAAACTTTAAACTTGTTGAGGTGGATTTGGAAAATTCTAGAGAGAATTTTAAAAGCTTCAGCAGGATTTCAACAATGTTGAGAGGGATATGAAATGTTTCAATGGGAATGTGAAGAATTGGGTCAAAAATTGAACAATTTTGAAGGGACTCTGAAAAAATTTCAACTGTAATTTTAGCAATTTTGACGTGAAATTGGAAACATGTTGACGAGGATTTGGAAAATTCTAGAAGACGTTTCAAACTTTCAACAGGATTTCAACCATTTTGAGAGGGATTTGAAAAGTTTCAATGGGAATGTGAAGAATTGGGACGAAAATTGGCAAATTTTGAAGGGACTTTGAAAAAATTTCAACTGGAATTTTAGCAATTTTGACGTGATATTGGAAACATGTTGACGAGAATTTTGAAAATTCTAGAGAGAAGTTTCAAGCTTTCAACAGGTTTTCAACCATTTTGAGAGGGATTTGAAAAGCTTCAATGGGAATGTGAAGAATTGGGATGAAAATTGGCAAATTTTGAAGGGACTTTGAAAAAATTTCAACTGGAATTTTAGCAATTTTCACGTGAAATTGTAAACTTGTTGAGGTGGATTTGGAAAATTGTAGAGAGAATTTTAAAAGCTTCAACAGGATTTTAACAATGTTGAGAGGGATTTGAAAAGTTTCAATGGGAATGTGAAGAATTGGGACGAAAATTGAACAATTTTGAAAGGACTTTGAAAAAATTTCAACTGGAATTTTAGCAATTTTGACCTGAAATTGGAAACTTGTTGAGGTGGATTTGGAAAATTCTAGGGAGAAGTTTCAAACTTTCAACAGGATTTCAACAATGTTGAGAGGGTTTTGAAAAGTTTCAATGGGCATGGGAAGAATTGGGACGAAAATTGGAAAATTTTGAAGGGACTTTGAAAAAATTTCAAGTGGAATTTTAGCAATTTTGACGTGACATTGGAAACATGTTGACGAGGATTTGGAAAATTCTAGAAGGAATTTTAAAAGCTTCAACAGGATTTCAACAATGTTGAGAGGGATATGAAATGTTTCAATGGGAATGTGAAGAATTGGGACAAAAATTGAACAATTTTGAAGGGACTCTGAAAAAAATTCAACTGGAATTTTAGCAATTTTGACGTGAAATTGGAAACATGTTGAAGTGGATTTGGAAAATTCTAGAAGGAATTTTAAAAGCTTCAACAGGATTTCAACAATGTTGAGAGGGTTTTGAAACGTTTCAATGGGAATCGGAAGAATTGGGACGAAAATTGGAAAATTTTTAAGGGACTTTGAAAAAATTTCAACTGGACTTTTAGCAATTTTGACATGAAATTGGAAACATGTTGAGGTGGATTTGGAAAATTCTAGGGAGAAGTTTCAAACTTTCAACAGGATTTCAACCATTTTGAGAGGGATTTGAGAAGTTTCGATGGGAATGGGAAGAATTGTGACGAAAATTGGAAAATTTTTCAGGGACTTTGAAAACATTTCAACTGGAATTTTAGCAATTTTGACGTGAAATTGGAAACATATTGAGGTGGATTTGGAAAATTCTAGAGAGCATTTTAAAACCTTCAACAGGATTTCAACAATGTTGAGAGGGATTTGAAAAGTTTCAATGGGAATGTGAAGAATTGGGACGAAAATTGGAAAATTTTTAAGGGACTTTGAAAAAATTTCAACTGGAATTTTAGCAATTTTGACGTGAAATTGGAAACATGTTGACGAGGATTTGGAAAATTCTAGAGAGAATTTTAAAATCTTCAACAGGATTTCAACAATGTTGAGAGGGATTTGCAAAGTTTCAATGGGAATATGAAGAATTGGGACGAAAATTGGAAAATTTTTAAGGGACTTTGAAAAAATTTCAAGTGGAATTTTAGCAATTTTGACCTGAAATTGTAAACATGTTGACGAGGATTTGGAAAATTGTAGAGAGAATTTTCAAATCTTCAACAGGATTTCAACAATGTTGAGAGGGATTTGAAAAGTTTCAATGGGAATGGGAAGAATTGGGACAAAAATTGAACAATTTTGAAGGGACTCTGAAAAAACTTCAACTGGAATTTTAGCAATTTTGACGTGAAATTGGAAACATGTTGAGGTGGATTTTGAGAATTCTAGAGAGAAGTTTCAAACTTTCAACAGGATTTCAACAATGTTGACAGGGATTTGAAAAGTTTCAATGAGAATGTGAAGAATTGGGACGAAAACTGAAGAATTTTGAAACGACTTTGAAAAAATGTCAACTGGAATTTTAGCAATTTTGACGTGAAATTGGAAACATGTTGACGAGGATTTGGAAAATTCTAGAGAGAATTTTAAAAGCTTCAACAGGATTTCAACAATGTTGAGAGGGTTTTGAAACGTTTCAATGGGAATCGGAAGAATTGGAACGAAAGTCGGCAAATTTTGAAGGGACTTTGAAAAAATTTCAACTGGAATTTTAGCAATTTTGACGTGAAATTGGAAACATGTTGACGAGGATTTGGAAAATTCTAGAGAGAATTTTAAAAGCTTCAACAGGATTTCAATCTTTTTGAGAGGGAGTTGAAAAGTTTCAATGGGAATGTGAAGAATTGGGATGAAAATTGAACAATTTTGAAAGGACTTTGAAAAAATTTCAACTGGAATTTTAGTAATTTTGACGTGAAATTGTAAACATGTTGAGGTGGATTTGGAAAATTCTAGGGAGAAGTTTCCAACTTTCAACAGGATTTCAACCATTTTGAGAGGGTTTTGAAAAGTTTTAATGGGAATGTGAAGAATTGGGACGAAAATTGAACAATTTTGAAGGGACTTTGAAAAAATTTCAACTGGAATTTTAGCAATTTTGACGTGAAATTGGAAACATGTTGACGAGGATTTGGAAAATTCTAGAAGACGTTTAAAACTTTCAACAGGATTTCAATAATTTTGAGAGGGATTTGATAAGTTTCAATGGGAATGGGAAGAATTGGGACAAAAATTGGAAAATTTTTAAGGGACTTTGAAAAAATTTCAACTGGAATTTTAGCAATTTTGACGTGAAATTGAAAACATGTTGAGGTGGATTTTGAGAATTCTAGAGAGAAGTTTCAAACTTTCAACAGGATTTCAACAATGTTGAGAGGGATTTTGCAAAGTTTCAATGGGAATGGGAAGAATTGGGACGAAAATTGGAAAATTTTTCAGGGACTTTGAAAAAATTTCAAGTGGAATTTTAGCAATTTTGACGTGAAATTGGAAACATGTTGATGAGGATTTGGAAAATTCTAGAGAGAAGTTTCAAAATTTCAACAGGACTTCAAGAATTCTGAGATGGATTGGAAAAGTTTCATTGGGAATGGGAAGAATTGGGACAAAAATTGGAAAATTTTGAAGGGACTTTGAAAAAATTTCAACTGGAATTTTAGCAATTTTGACATGAAATTAGAAACATGTTGAGGTGGATTTTGAGAATTCTAGAGAGAAGTTTCAAACTTTCAACAGGATTTCAACAATGTTGACAGGGATTTGCAAAGTTTCAATGGGAATGAGAATAATTGGGACGAAAATTGGTAAATTTTTCAGGGACTTTGAAAAAATTTCAAGTGGAATTTTAGCAATTTTGATGTGACATTGTAAACATGTTGACGTGGATTTGGAAAATTCTAGAGAGAAGTTTCAAAATTTCAACAGGACTTCAAGAATTTTGAGATGGATTGGAAAAGTTTCATTGGGAATGGGAAGAATTGGGACAAAAATTGGAAAATTTTTCAGGGACTTTGAAAAAATTTCAACTGGAATTTTAGCAATTTTGACATGAAATTGGAAACATGTTGAGGTGGATTTGGAAAATTCTAGGGAGAAGTTTCAAACTTTCAACAGGATTTCAACCATTTTGAGAGGGATTTGAAAAGTTTCAATGGGAATGGGAAGAATTGGGACGAAAATTGGAAAATTTTTCAGGGACTTTGAAAACATTTCAACTGGAATTTTAGCAATTTTGACGTGAAATTGGAAACATGTTGACGTGGATTTGGAAAATTCTAGAGAGAAGTTTCAAAATTTCAACAGGACTTCAAGAATTTTGAGAGGGATTGGAAAAGTTTCAATGGGAATGTGAAGAATTGGGACGAAAATAGAACAATTTTGGAAGGACTTTGAAAAAATTTCAACTGGAATTCTAGCAATTTTGACATGAAATTGGAAACATGTTGACGAGGGTTTGGAAAATTCTAAGGAGAAGTTTCAAACTTTCAACAGGATTTAAACAATGTTGAGAGGGATTTGAAAAGTTTCAATGGGAATGTGAAAAATTGGGATGAAAATTGAACAATTTCTAAGGAACTTTGAAAAAATTTCAACTGGAATTTTAGCAATTTTGACGCGAAATTGTAAACATGTGGACGTGGATTTGGGAAATTTTAGAAGACGTTTCAAACTTTCAACAGGATTTCAATAATTTTGAGAGGGATTTGAAAAGTTTCAATGGGAATGTGAAGAATTGGGATGAAAATTGAACAATTTTGAAGGGACTTTGAAAAAATTTCAACTGGAATTTTAGCAATTTTAACGTGAAACTTTAAACTTGTTGAGGTGGATTTGGAAAATTCTAGAGAGAATTTTAAAAGCTTCAGCAGGATTTCAACAATGTTGAGAGGGATATGAAATGTTTCAATGGGAATGTGAAGAATTGGGTCAAAAATTGAACAATTTTGAAGGGACTCTGAAAAAATTTCAACTGTAATTTTAGCAATTTTGACGTGAAATTGGAAACATGTTGACGAGGATTTGGAAAATTCTAGAAGACGTTTCAAACTTTCAACAGGATTTCAACCATTTTGAGAGGGATTTGAAAAGTTTCAATGGGAATGTGAAGAATTGGGACGAAAATTGGCAAATTTTGAAGGGACTTTGAAAAAATTTCAACTGGAATTTTAGCAATTTTGACGTGATATTGGAAACATGTTGACGAGAATTTTGAAAATTCTAGAGAGAAGTTTCAAGCTTTCAACAGGTTTTCAACCATTTTGAGAGGGATTTGAAAAGCTTCAATGGGAATGTGAAGAATTGGGATGAAAATTGGCAAATTTTGAAGGGACTTTGAAAAAATTTCAACTGGAATTTTAGCAATTTTCACGTGAAATTGTAAACTTGTTGAGGTGGATTTGGAAAATTGTAGAGAGAATTTTAAAAGCTTCAACAGGATTTTAACAATGTTGAGAGGGATTTGAAAAGTTTCAATGGGAATGTGAAGAATTGGGACGAAAATTGAACAATTTTGAAAGGACTTTGAAAAAATTTCAACTGGAATTTTAGCAATTTTGACCTGAAATTGGAAACTTGTTGAGGTGGATTTGGAAAATTCTAGGGAGAAGTTTCAAACTTTCAACAGGATTTCAACAATGTTGAGAGGGTTTTGAAAAGTTTCAATGGGCATGGGAAGAATTGGGACGAAAATTGGAAAATTTTGAAGGGACTTTGAAAAAATTTCAAGTGGAATTTTAGCAATTTTGACGTGAAATTGGAAACATGTTGACGAGGATTTGGAAAATTCTAGAAGGAATTTTAAAAGCTTCAACAGGATTTCAACAATGTTGAGAGGGATATGAAATGTTTCAATGGGAATGTGAAGAATTGGGACAAAAATTGAACAATTTTGAAGGGACTCTGAAAAAAATTCAACTGGAATTTTAGCAATTTTGACGTGAAATTGGAAACATGTTGAAGTGGATTTGGAAAATTCTAGAGAGAATTTTAAAAGCTTCAGCAGGATTTCAACAATGTTGAGAGGGATATGAAATGTTTCAATGGGAATGTGAAGAATTGGGACAAAAATTGAACAATTTTGAAGGGACTTTGAAAAAATTTCAACTGGAATTTTAGCAATTTTAACGTGAAACTTTAAACTTGTTGAGGTGGATTTGGAAAATTCTAGAGAGAATTTTAAAAGCTTCAGCAGGATTTCAACAATGTTGAGAGGGATATGAAATGTTTCAATGGGAATGTGAAGAATTGGGTCAAAAATTGAACAATTTTGAAGGGACTCTGAAAAAATTTCAACTGTAATTTTAGCAATTTTGACGTGAAATTGGAAACATGTTGACGAGGATTTGGAAAATTCTAGAAGACGTTTCAAACTTTCAACAGGATTTCAACCATTTTGAGAGGGATTTGAAAAGTTTCAATGGGAATGTGAAGAATTGGGACGAAAATTGGCAAATTTTGAAGGGACTTTGAAAAAATTTCAACTGGAATTTTAGCAATTTTGACGTGATATTGGAAACATGTTGACGAGAATTTTGAAAATTCTAGAGAGAAGTTTCAAGCTTTCAACAGGTTTTCAACCATTTTGAGAGGGATTTGAAAAGCTTCAATGGGAATGTGAAGAATTGGGATGAAAATTGGCAAATTTTGAAGGGACTTTGAAAAAATTTCAACTGGAATTTTAGCAATTTTCACGTGAAATTGTAAACTTGTTGAGGTGGATTTGGAAAATTGTAGAGAGAATTTTAAAAGCTTCAACAGGATTTTAACAATGTTGAGAGGGATTTGAAAAGTTTCAATGGGAATGTGAAGAATTGGGACGAAAATTGAACAATTTTGAAAGGACTTTGAAAAAATTTCAACTGGAATTTTAGCAATTTTGACCTGAAATTGGAAACTTGTTGAGGTGGATTTGGAAAATTCTAGGGAGAAGTTTCAAACTTTCAACAGGATTTCAACAATGTTGAGAGGGTTTTGAAAAGTTTCAATGGGCATGGGAAGAATTGGGACGAAAATTGGAAAATTTTGAAGGGACTTTGAAAAAATTTCAAGTGGAATTTTAGCAATTTTGACGTGAAATTGGAAACATGTTGACGAGGATTTGGAAAATTCTAGAAGGAATTTTAAAAGCTTCAACAGGATTTCAACAATGTTGAGAGGGATATGAAATGTTTCAATGGGAATGTGAAGAATTGGGACAAAAATTGAACAATTTTGAAGGGACTCTGAAAAAAATTCAACTGGAATTTTAGCAATTTTGACGTGAAATTGGAAACATGTTGAAGTGGATTTGGAAAATTCTAGAAGGAATTTTAAAAGCTTCAACAGGATTTCAACAATGTTGAGAGGGTTTTGAAACGTTTCAATGGGAATCGGAAGAATTGGGACGAAAATTGGAAAATTTTTAAGGGACTTTGAAAAAATTTCAACTGGACTTTTAGCAATTTTGACATGAAATTGGAAACATGTTGAGGTGGATTTGGAAAATTCTAGGGAGAAGTTTCAAACTTTCAACAGGATTTCAACCATTTTGAGAGGGATTTGAGAAGTTTCGATGGGAATGGGAAGAATTGTGACGAAAATTGGAAAATTTTTCAGGGACTTTGAAAACATTTCAACTGGAATTTTAGCAATTTTGACGTGAAATTGGAAACATATTGAGGTGGATTTGGAAAATTCTAGAGAGCATTTTAAAACCTTCAACAGGATTTCAACAATGTTGAGAGGGATTTGAAAAGTTTCAATGGGAATGTGAAGAATTGGGACGAAAATTGGAAAATTTTTAAGGGACTTTGAAAAAATTTCAACTGGAATTTTAGCAATTTTGACGTGAAATTGGAAACATGTTGACGAGGATTTGGAAAATTCTAGAGAGAATTTTAAAATCTTCAACAGGATTTCAACAATGTTGAGAGGGATTTGCAAAGTTTCAATGGGAATATGAAGAATTGGGACGAAAATTGGAAAATTTTTAAGGGACTTTGAAAAAATTTCAAGTGGAATTTTAGCAATTTTGACCTGAAATTGTAAACATGTTGACGAGGATTTGGAAAATTGTAGAGAGAATTTTCAAATCTTCAACAGGATTTCAACAATGTTGAGAGGGATTTGAAAAGTTTCAATGGGAATGGGAAGAATTGGGACAAAAATTGAACAATTTTGAAGGGACTCTGAAAAAACTTCAACTGGAATTTTAGCAATTTTGACGTGAAATTGGAAACATGTTGAGGTGGATTTTGAGAATTCTAGAGAGAAGTTTCAAACTTTCAACAGGATTTCAACAATGTTGACAGGGATTTGAAAAGTTTCAATGAGAATGTGAAGAATTGGGACGAAAACTGAAGAATTTTGAAACGACTTTGAAAAAATGTCAACTGGAATTTTAGCAATTTTGACGTGAAATTGGAAACATGTTGAAGTGGATTTGGAAAATTCTAGAAGGAATTTTAAAAGCTTCAACAGGATTTCAACAATGTTGAGAGGGTTTTGAAAAGTTTCAATGGGAATGGGAAGAATTGGGACGAAAATTGGAAAATTTTTAAGGGACTTTGAAAACATTTCAACTGGAATTTTAGCAATTTTGACGTGAAATTGGAAACATGTTGACGAGGATTTGGAAAATTCTAGAGAGAATTTTAAAAGCTTCAACAGGATTTCAATCTTTTTGAGAGGGATTGGAAAAGTTTCAATGGGAATGTGAAGAATTGGGACGAAAATTGAACAATTTTGAAAGGACTTTGAAAAAATTTCAAGTGGAATTTTAGTAATTTTGACGTGAAATTGTAAACTTGTTGAGGTGGATTTGGAAAATTCTAGGGAGAAGTTTCAAACTTTCAACAGGATTTCAACAATGTTGAGAGGGTTTTGAAAAGTTTCAATGGGAATGGGAAGAATTGGGACGAAAATTGAACAATTTTTAAGGGGCTTTGAAAAAATTTCAACTGGAATTTTAGCAATTTTGACGTGAAATTGGAAACATGTTGACGAGGATTTGGAAAATTCTAGAAGACGTTTAAAACTTTCAACAGGATTTCAATAATTTTGAGAGGGATTTGATAAGTTTCAATGGGAATGGGAAGAATTGGGACAAAAATTGGAAAATTTTTAAGGGACTTTGAAAAAATTTCAACTGGAATTTTAGCAATTTTGACGTGAAATTTGAAACATGTTGAGGTGGATTTTGAGAATTCTAGAGAGAAGTTTCAAACTTTCAACAGGATTTCAACAATGTTGAGAGGGATTTGCAAAGTTTCAATGGGAATGGGAAGAATTGGGACGAAAATTGGAAAATTTTGAAGGGACTTTGAAAAAATTTCAACTGGAATTTTAGCAATCTTGACGTGAAATTGGAAACATGTTGACGAGGATTTGGAAAATTCTAGAAGGAATTTTAAAAGCTTCAACAGGATTTCAACAATGTTGAGAGGGTTTTGAAACGTTTCAATGGGAATCGGAAGAATTGGAACGAAAGTCGGCAAATTTTGAAGGGACTTTGAAAAAATTTCAAGTGGAATTTTAGCAATTTTGACGTGAAATTGGAAACATGTTGACGAGGATTTGGAAAATTCTAGAGAGAATTTTAAAAGCTTCAACAGGATTTCAATCTTTTTGAGAGGGAGTTGAAAAGTTTCAATGGGAATGTGAAGAATTGGGATGAAAATTGAACAATTTTGAAAGGACTTTGAAAAAATTTCAACTGGAATTTTAGTAATTTTGACGTGAAATTGTAAACATGTTGAGGTGGATTTGGAAAATTCTAGGGAGAAGTTTCCAACTTTCAACAGGATTTCAACCATTTTGAGAGGGTTTTGAAAAGTTTTAATGGGAATGTGAAGAATTGGGACGAAAATTGAACAATTTTGAAGGGACTTTGAAAAAATTTCAACTGGAATTTTAGCAATTTTGACGTGAAATTGGAAACATGTTGACGAGGATTTGGAAAATTCTAGAAGACGTTTAAAACTTTCAACAGGATTTCAATAATTTTGAGAGGGATTTGATAAGTTTCAATGGGAATGGGAAGAATTGGGACAAAAATTGGAAAATTTTTAAGGGACTTTGAAAAAATTTCAACTGGAATTTTAGCAATTTTGACGTGAAATTGAAAACATGTTGAGGTGGATTTTGAGAATTCTAGAGAGAAGTTTCAAACTTTCAACAGGATTTCAACAATGTTGAGAGGGATTTTGCAAAGTTTCAATGGGAATGGGAAGAATTGGGACGAAAATTGGAAAATTTTTCAGGGACTTTGAAAAAATTTCAAGTGGAATTTTAGCAATTTTGACGTGAAATTGGAAACATGTTGATGAGGATTTGGAAAATTCTAGAGAGAAGTTTCAAAATTTCAACAGGACTTCAAGAATTCTGAGATGGATTGGAAAAGTTTCATTGGGAATGGGAAGAATTGGGACAAAAATTGGAAAATTTTGAAGGGACTTTGAAAAAATTTCAACTGGAATTTTAGCAATTTTGACATGAAATTAGAAACATGTTGAGGTGGATTTTGAGAATTCTAGAGAGAAGTTTCAAACTTTCAACAGGATTTCAACAATGTTGACAGGGATTTGCAAAGTTTCAATGGGAATGAGAATAATTGGGACGAAAATTGGTAAATTTTTCAGGGACTTTGAAAAAATTTCAAGTGGAATTTTAGCAATTTTGATGTGACATTGTAAACATGTTGACGTGGATTTGGAAAATTCTAGAGAGAAGTTTCAAAATTTCAACAGGACTTCAAGAATTTTGAGATGGATTGGAAAAGTTTCATTGGGAATGGGAAGAATTGGGACAAAAATTGGAAAATTTTTCAGGGACTTTGAAAAAATTTCAACTGGAATTTTAGCAATTTTGACATGAAATTGGAAACATGTTGAGGTGGATTTGGAAAATTCTAGGGAGAAGTTTCAAACTTTCAACAGGATTTCAACCATTTTGAGAGGGATTTGAAAAGTTTCAATGGGAATGGGAAGAATTGGGACGAAAATTGGAAAATTTTTCAGGGACTTTGAAAACATTTCAACTGGAATTTTAGCAATTTTGACGTGAAATTGGAAACATGTTGAGGTGGATTTGGAAAATTCTAGAGAGAAGTTTCAAAATTTCAACAGGACTTCAAGAATTCTGAGATAGATTGGAAAAGTTTCATTGGGAATGGGAAGAATTGGGACGAAAATTGAACAATTTTGAAGGGACTTTGAAAAAATTTCAACTGGAATTTTAGCAATTTTGACGTGAAATTGGAAACATTTTGAAGTGGATTTGGAAAATTCTAGAAGGAATTTTAATAGCTTCAACAGGATTTCAACAATGTTGAGAGGGTTTTGAAACGTTTCAATGGGAATCGGAAGAATTGGAACGAAAGTTGGCAAATTTTGAAGGGACTTTGAAAAAATTTCAAGTGGAATTTTAGCAATTTTGACCTGAAATTGGAAACATGTTGAGGTGGATTTTGAGAATTCTAGAGAGAATTTTAAAAGCTTCAACAGGATTTCAATCTTTTTGAGAGGGATTTGAAAAGTTTCAATGGGAATGTGAAGAATTGGGATGAAAATTGAACAATTTTGAAAGGACTTTGAAAGAATTTCAACTGGAATTTTAGTAATTTTGACGTGAAATTGTAAACTTGTTGAGGTGGATTTGGAAAATTCTAGGGAGAAGTTTCAAACTTTCAACAGGATTTCAACAATGTTGAGATGGGATTTGAAAAGTTTCAATGGGAATGGGAAAAATTGGGACGAAAATTGAACAATTTTGAAGGGACTTTGAAAAAATTTCAACTGGAATTTTAGCAATTTTGACGTGAAATTGGAAACATGTTGACGAGGATTTGGAAAATTCTAGAAGACGTTTAAAACTTTCAACAGGATTTCAATAATTTTGAGAGGGATTTGATAAGTTTCAATGGGAATGGGAAGAATTGGGACAAAAATTGGAAAATTTTTAAGGGACTTTGAAAACATTTCAACTGGAATTTTAGGAATTTTGACGTGAAATTGAAAACATGTTGAGGTGGATTTTGAGAATTCTAGAGAGAAGTTTCAAACTTTCAACAGGATTTCAAAAATGTTGAGAGGGATTTGCAAAGTTTCAATGGGAATGGGAAGAATTGGGACGAAAATTGGAAAATTTTTCAGGGACTTTGAAAAAATTTCAAGTGGAATTTTAGCAATTTTGACGTGAAATTGGAAACATGTTGACGAGGATTTGGAAAATTCTAGAGAGAATTTTAAAATCTTCAACAGGATTTCAACAATGTTGAGAGGGATTGGAAAAGTTTCAATGGGAATGTGAAGAATTGGGACAAAAATTGAACAATTTTGAAGGGACTCTGAAAAAACTTCAACTGGAATTTTAGCAATTTTGACGTGAAATTGGAAACATGTTGAGGTGGATTTTGAGAATTCTAGAGAGAAGTTACAAACTTTCAACAGGATTTCAACAATGTTGACAGGGATTTGAAAAGTTTCAATGAGAATGTGAAGAATTGGGACGAAAATTGAAGAATTTTGAAACGACTTTGAAAAAATGTCAACTGGAATTTTAGCAATTTTGACGTGAAATTGGAAACATGTTGAAGTCGATTTGGAAAATTCTAGAAGGAATTTTAAAAGCTTCAACAGGATTTCAACAATGTTGAGAGGGTTTTGAAACGTTTCAATGGGAATGGGAAGAATTGGGACGAAAATTGGAAAATTTTTAAGGGACTTTGAAAACATTTCAACTGGAATTTTAGCAATTTTGACGTGAAATTGGAAACATGTTGACGAGGATTTGGAAAATTCTAGAGAGAATTTTAAAAGCTTCAACAGGATTTCAATCTTTTTGAGAGGGATTGGAAAAGTTTCAATGGGAATGTGAAGAATTGGGACGAAAATTGAACAATTTTGAAAGGACTTTGAAAAAATTTCAACTGGAATTTTAGTAATTTTGACGTGAAATTGTAAACTTGTTGAGGTGGATTTGGAAAATTCTAGGGAGAAGTTTCAAACTTTCAACAGGATTTCAACAATGTTGAGAGGGTTTTGAAAAGTTTCAATGGGAATGGGAAGAATTGGGACGAAAATTGAACAATTTTGAAGGGACTTTGAAAAAATTTCAACTGGAATTTTAGCAATTTTGACGTGAAATTGGAAACATGTTGACGAGGATTTGGAAAATTCTAGAAGACGTTTAAAACTTTCAACAGGATTTCAATAATTTTGAGAGGGATTTGATAAGTTTCAATGGGAATGGGAAGAATTGGGACAAAAATTGGAAAATTTTTAAGGGACTTTGAAAAAATTTCAACTGGAATTTTAGCAATTTTGACGTGAAATTTGAAACATGTTGAGGTGGATTTTGAGAATTCTAGAGAGAAGTTTCAAACTTTCAACAGGATTTCAACAATGTTGAGAGGGATTTGCAAAGTTTCAATGGGAATGGGAAGAATTGGGACGAAAATTGGTAAATTTTTCAGGGACTTTGAAAAAATTTCAAGTGGAATTTTAGCAATTTTGACGTGAAATTGGAAACATGTTGACGAGGATTTGGAAAATTCTAGAGAGAATTTTAAAAGCTTCAACAGGATTTCAATCTTTTTGAGAGGGAGTTGAAAAGTTTCAATGGGAATGTGAAGAATTTGGTCAAAAATTGAACAATTTTGAAAGGACTTTGAAAAAATTTCAACTGGAATTTTAGTAATTTTGACGTGAAATTGTAAACTTGTTGAGGTGGATTTGGAAAATTCTAGGGAGAAGTTTCCAACTTTCAACAGGATTTCAACCATTTTGAGAGGGTTTTGAAAAGTTTTAATGGGAATGTGAAGAATTGGGACGAAAATTGAACAATTTTGAAGGGACTTTGAAAAAATTTCAACTGGAATTTTAGCAATTTTGACGTGAAATTGTAAACATGTTGACGAGGATTTGGAAAATTCTAGAAGACGTTTAAAACTTTCAACAGGATTTCAATAATTTTGAGAGGGATTTGATAAGTTTCAATGGGAATGGGAAGAATTGGGACAAAAATTGGAAAATTTTTAAGGGACTTTGAAAAAATTTCAACTGGAATTTTAGCAATTTTGACGTGAAATTGAAAACATGTTGAGGTGGATTTTGAGAATTCTAGAGAGAAGTTTCAAACTTTCAACAGGATTTCAACAATGTTGAGAGGGATTTTGCAAAGTTTCAATGGGAATGGGAAGAATTGGGATGAAAATTGGAAAATTTTTCAGGGACTTTGAAAAAATTTCAAGTGGAATTTTAGCAATTTTGACGTGAAATTGGAAACATGTTGATGAGGATTTGGAAAATTCTAGAGAGAATTTTCAAAATTTCAACAGGACTTCAAGAATTCTGAGATGGATTGGAAAAGTTTCATTGGGAATGGGAAGAATTGGGACAAAAATTGGAAAATTTTTAAGGGACTTTGAAAAAATTTCAACTGGAATTTTAGCAATTTTGACATGAAATTAGAAACATGTTGAGGTGGATTTTGAGAATTCTAGAGAGAAGTTTCAAACTTTCAACAGGATTTCAACAATGTTGAGAGGGATTTGCAAAGTTTCAATGGGAATGGGAAGAATTGGGACGAAAATTGGTAAATTTTTCAGGGACTTTGAAAAAATTTCAAGTGGAATTTTAGCAATTTTGATGTGACATTGTAAACATGTTGACGAGGATTTGGAAAATTCTAGAGAGAAGTTTCAAAATTTCAACAGGACTTCAAGAATTGTGAGATGGATTGGAAAAGTTTCATTGGGAATGGGAAGAATTGGGACAAAAATTGGAAAACTTTTCAGGGACTTTGAAAACATTTCAACTGGAATTTTAGCAATTTTGACATGAAATTGGAAACATGTTGAGGTGGATTTGGAAAATTCTAGGGAGAAGTTTCAAACTTTCAACAGGATTTCAACCATTTTGAGAGGGATTTGAAAAGTTTCAATGGGAATGGGAAGAATTGGGACGAAAATTGGAAAATTTTTCAGGGACTTTGAAAACATTTCAACTGGAATTTTAGCAATTTTGACGTGAAATTGTAAACATGTTGAGGTGGATTTGGAAAATTCTAGAGAGAAGTTTCAAAATTTCAACAGGACTTCAAGAATTCTGAGATAGATTGGAAAAGTTTCATTGGGAATGGGAAGAATTGGGACGAAAATTGAACAATTTTGAAGGGACTTTGAAAAAATTTCAACTGGAATTTTAGCAATTTTGACGTGAAATTGGAAACATGTCGACGAGGATTTGGAAATTTCTAGAAGGAATTTTAAAAGCTTCAACAGGATTTCAATCTTTTTGAGAGGGATTTGAAAAGTTTCAATGGGAATGTGAAGAATTGGGACGAAAATGAACAATTTTGAAAGGACTTTGAAAAAATTTCAACTGGAATTTTAGTAATTTTGACGTGAATTTGGAAACGTGTTGAGGTGGATTTGGAAAATTCTAGGGAGAAGTTTCAAACTTTCAACAGGATTTCAACAATGTTGAGAGGGTTTTGAAAAGTTTCAATGGGAATGGGAAGAATTGGGACGAAAATTGAACAATTTTTAAGGGACTTTGAAAAAATTTCAACTGGAATTTTAGCAATTTTGACGTGAAATTGGAAACATGTTGAGGTGGATTTTGAGAATTCTAGAGAGAAGTTTCAAACTTTCAACAGGATTTCAACAATGTTGAGAGGGATTTGAAAAGTTTCAATGGGAAGGGGAAGAATTGCGACGAAAATTGGAAAATTTTTCAGGGACTTTGAAAAAATTTCAAGTGGAATTTTAGCAATTTTGACGTGAAATTGGAAACATATTGAGGTGGATTTGGAAAATTCTAGAGAGCATTTTAAAACCTTCAACAGGATTTCAACAATGTTGAGAGGGATTTGAAAAGTTTCAATGGGAATGTGAAGAATTGGGACGAAAATTGAACAATTTTGAAAGGACTTTGAAAAAATTTCAACTGGAATTTTAGCAATTTTGACGTGAAATTGGAAACATGTTGACGAGGATTTGGAAAATTCTAGAAGACGTTTAAAACTTTCAACAGGATTTCAACAATGTTGAGAGGGATTTGATAAGTTGCAATGGGAATGGGAAGAATTGGGACAAAAATTGGAAAATTTTGAAGGGACTTTGAAAAAATTTCAACTGGAATTTTAGCAACTTTGACGTGAAATTGGAAACATGTTGAGGTGGATTTTGAGAATTCTAGAGAGAATTTTAAAAGCTTCAACAGGATTTCAACAATGTTGAGAGGGATTTGCAAAGTTTCAATGGGAATGGGAAGAATTGGGACGAAAATTGGAAAATTTTTCAGGGACTTTGAAAAAATTTCAAGTGGAATTTTAGCAATTTTGACGTGAAATTGTAAACATGTTGACGTGGATTTGGAAAATTCTAGAGAGAATTTTCAAAATTTCAACAGGACTTCAAGAATTCTGAGATGGATTGGAAAAGTTTCATTGGGAATGGGAAGAATTGGGACAAAAATTGGAAAATTTTTCAGGGACTTTGAAAAAATTTCAAGTGGAATTTTAGCAATTTTGACGTGAAATTGGAAACATATTGAGGTGGATTTGGAAAATTCTAGAGAGCATTTTAAAACCTTCAACAGGATTTCAACAATGTTGAGAGGGATTTGAAAAGTTTCAATGGGAATGTGAAGAATTGGGACGAAAATTGAACAATTTTGAAAGGACTTTGAAAAAATTTCAACTGGAATTTTAGCAATTTTGACGTGAAATTGTAAACATGTTGACGAGGATTTGGAAAATTCTAGAGAGAATTTTAAAGTCTTCAACAGGATTTCAACAATGTTGAGAGGGATTTGCAAAGTTTCAATGGGAATGAGAATAATTGGGACGAAAATTGGAAAATTTTTCAGGGACTTTGAAAAAATTTTAACTGGAATTTTAGCAATTTTGACGTGAAATTGTAAACATTTTGACGAGGATTTGGAAAATTCTAGAGACAATTTTCAGATCTTCAACAGGATTTCAACAATGTTGAGAGGGATATGAAATGTTTCAATGGGAATGCGAAGAATTGGGACAAAAATTGGAAAATTTTTAAGGGACTCTGAAAAAAATTCAACTGGAATTTTAGCAATTTTGACGTGAAATTGGAAACATGTTGAAGTGGATTTGGAAAATTCTAGAAGGAATTTTAAAAGCTTCAACAGGATTTCAACAATTTTGAGAGGGATTTGAAAAGTTTCAAT
Source organism: Streptopelia decaocto (assembly GCF_964273445.1). Taxonomy (NCBI): domain Eukaryota; kingdom Metazoa; phylum Chordata; class Aves; order Columbiformes; family Columbidae; genus Streptopelia; species Streptopelia decaocto. The sequence continues at coordinate 54,911 of NW_028116439.1, read as the reverse complement.
GGGAATGTGAAGAATTGGGACGAAAATTGAACAATTTTGAAAGGACTTTGAAAAAATTTCAACTGGAATTTTAGCAATTTTGACGTGAAATTGGAAACATGTTGACGAGGATTTGGAAAATTCTAGAGAGAATTTTAAAATCTTCAACAGGATTTCAACAATGTTGAGAGGGATTTGCAAAGTTTCAATGGGAATGGGAAGAATTGGGACGAAAATTGGAAAATTTTTCAGGGACTTTGAAAAAATTTCAACTGGAATTTTAGCAATTTTGACGTGAAATTGGAAACATGTTGACGAGGATTTGGAAAATTCTAGAGAGAATTTTAAAAGCTTCAACAGGATTTCAATCTTTTTGAGAGGGAGTTGAAAAGTTTCAATGGGAATGTGAAGAATTTGGTCAAAAATTGAACAATTTTGAAAGGACTTTGAAAAAATTTCAACTGGAATTTTAGTAATTTTGACGTGAAATTGTAAACTTGTTGAGGTGGATTTGGAAAATTCTAGGGAGAAGTTTCCAACTTTCAACAGGATTTCAACCATTTTGAGAGGGTTTTGAAAAGTTTTAATGGGAATGTGAAGAATTGGGACGAAAATTGAACAATTTTGAAGGGACTTTGAAAAAATTTCAACTGGAATTTTAGCAATTTTGACGTGAAATTGTAAACATGTTGACGAGGATTTGGAAAATTCTAGAAGACGTTTAAAACTTTCAACAGGATTTCAATAATTTTGAGAGGGATTTGATAAGTTTCAATGGGAATGGGAAGAATTGGGACAAAAATTGGAAAATTTTTAAGGGACTTTGAAAAAATTTCAACTGGAATTTTAGCAATTTTGACGTGAAATTGAAAACATGTTGAGGTGGATTTTGAGAATTCTAGAGAGAAGTTTCAAACTTTCAACAGGATTTCAACAATGTTGAGAGGGATTTTGCAAAGTTTCAATGGGAATGGGAAGAATTGGGATGAAAATTGGAAAATTTTTCAGGGACTTTGAAAAAATTTCAAGTGGAATTTTAGCAATTTTGACGTGAAATTGGAAACATGTTGATGAGGATTTGGAAAATTCTAGAGAGAATTTTCAAAATTTCAACAGGACTTCAAGAATTCTGAGATGGATTGGAAAAGTTTCATTGGGAATGGGAAGAATTGGGACAAAAATTGGAAGATTTTTAAGGGACTTTGAAAAAATTTCAACTGGAATTTTAGCAATTTTGACATGAAATTAGAAACATGTTGAGGTGGATTTTGAGAATTCTAGAGAGAAGTTTCAAACTTTCAACAGGATTTCAACAATGTTGAGAGGGATTTGCAAAGTTTCAATGGGAATGGGAAGAATTGGGACGAAAATTGGTAAATTTTTCAGGGACTTTGAAAAAATTTCAAGTGGAATTTTAGCAATTTTGATGTGACATTGTAAACATGTTGACGAGGATTTGGAAAATTCTAGAGAGAAGTTTCAAAATTTCAACAGGACTTCAAGAATTGTGAGATGGATTGGAAAAGTTTCATTGGGAATGGGAAGAATTGGGACAAAAATTGGAAAACTTTTCAGGGACTTTGAAAACATTTCAACTGGAATTTTAGCAATTTTGACATGAAATTGGAAACATGTTGAGGTGGATTTGGAAAATTCTAGGGAGAAGTTTCAAACTTTCAACAGGATTTCAACCATTTTGAGAGGGATTTGAAAAGTTTCAATGGGAATGGGAAGAATTGGGACGAAAATTGGAAAATTTTTCAGGGACTTTGAAAACATTTCAACTGGAATTTTAGCAATTTTGACGTGAAATTGTAAACATGTTGAGGTGGATTTGGAAAATTCTAGGGAGAAGTTTCAAACTTTCAACAGGTTTTCAACCATTTTGAGAGGGATTGGAAAAGTTTCAATGGGAATGGGAAGAATTGGGACGAAAATTGGAAAATTTTTCAGGGACTTTGAAAACATTTCAACTGGAATTTTAGCAATTTTGACGTGAAATTGTAAACATGTTGACGAGGATTTGGAAAATTCTAGAGAGAATTTTAAAAGCTTCAACAGGATTTCAATCTTTTTGAGAGGGATTTGATAAGTTTCAATGGGAATGGGAAGAATTGGGACGAAAATTGAACAATTTTGAAAGGACTTTGAAAAGATTTCAACTGGAATTTTAGTAATTTTGACGTGAATTTGGAAACGTGTTGAGGTGGATTTGGAAAATTCTAGGGAGAAGTTTCAAATTTCAACAGGATTTCAACCATGTTGAGAGGGTTTTGAAAAGTTTCAATGGGAATGGGAAGAATTGGGACGAAAATTGGAAAATTTTTAAGGGACTTTGAAAAAATTTCAACTGGAATTTTAGCAATTTTGACGTGAAATTGCAAACATGTTGACGTGGATTTGGAAAATTCTAGAGAGAAGTTTCAAAATTTCAACAGGACTTCAAGAATTCTGAGATGGATTGGAAAAGTTTCATTGGGAATGGGAAGAATTGGGACAAAAATTGGAAAATTTTTCAGGGACTTTGAAAAAATTTCAAGTGGAATTTTAGCAATTTTGACGTGAAATTGGAAACATATTGAGGTGGATTTGGAAAATTCTAGAGAGCATTTTAAAACCTTCAACAGGATTTCAACAATGTTGAGAGGGATTTGAAAAGTTTCAATGGGAATGTGAAGAATTGGGACGAAAATTGAACAATTTTGAAAGGACTTTGAAAAAATTTCAACTGGAATTTTAGCAATTTTGACGTGAAATTGTAAACATGTTGACGAGGATTTGGAAAATTCTAGAAGACGTTTCAAACTTTCAACAGGATTTCAACAATGTTCAGAGGGATTTGAAAAGTTTCAATGGGAATGTGAAGAATTGGGACAAAAATTGGAAAATTTTTAAGGGACTTTGAAAAAATTTCAACTGGAATTTTAGCAATTTTGATGTGAAATTGGAAACATGTTGAGGTGGATTTTGAAAATTCTAGAGAGAATTTTCAAACTTTCAACAGGATTTCAACAATGTTGAGAGGGATTTGAAAAGTTTCAATGGGAATGTGAAGAATTGGGACGAAAATTGAAGAATTTTGAAAGGACTTTGAAAAAATTTCAAGTGGAATTTTAGCAATTTTGACGTGAAATTGGAAACATGTTGAAGTGGATTTGGAAAATTCTAGAATGAATTTTAAAAGCTCCAACAGGATTTCAACAATGTTGAGAGGGTTTTGAAACGTTTCAATGGGAATCGGAAGAATTGGGACGAAAATTGGCAAATTTTTAAGGGACTTTGAAAAAATTTCAACTGGAATTTTAGCAATTTTGACATGAAATTGGAAACATGTTGAGGTGGATTTGGAAAATTCTAGGGAGAAGTTTCAAACTTTCAACAGGATTTCAACCATTTTGAGAGGGATTTGAAAAGTTTCAATGGGAATGGGAAGAATTGGGACGAAAATTGGAAAATTTTTCAGGGACTTTGAAAACATTTCAACTGGAATTTTAGCAATTTTGACGTGAAATTGGAAACATATTGAGGTGGATTTGGAAAATTCTAGAGAGCATTTTAAAATCTTCAACAGGATTTCAACAATGTTGAGAGGGATTTGCAAAGTTTCAATGGGAATGTGAAGAATTGGGATGAAAATTGGAAAATTTTTCAGGGACTTTGAAAAAATTTCAACTGGAATTTTAGCAATTTTGACGTGAAATTGGAAACATGTTGACGAGGATTTGGAAAATTCTAGAGAGAATTTTAAAAGCTTCAACAGGATTTTAACAATGTTGAGAGGGATTTGAAAAGTTTCAATGGGAATGTGAAGAATTGGGACGAAAATTGAACAATTTTGAAAGGACTTTAAAAAAATTTCAACTGGAATTTTAGCAATTTCGACGTGAAATTGGAAACATGTTGAGGTGGATTTGGACAATTCTAGGGAGAAGTTTCAAACTTTCAACAGGATTTCAACAATGTTGAGAGGGTTTTTAAAAGTTTCAATGGGAATGGGAAGAATTGGGACGAAAATTGGATAGTTTTTCAGGGACTTTGAAAAAATTTCAACTGGAATTTTAGCAACTTTGACGTGAAATTGGAAACATGTTGAGGTGGATTTTGAGAATTCTAGAGAGAATTTTAAAAGCTTCAACAGGATTTCAACAATGTTGAGAGGGATTTGCAAAGTTTCAATGGGAATGGGAAGAATTGGGACGAAAATTGGAAAATTTTTCAGGGACTTTGAAAAAATTTCAAGTGGAATTTTAGCAATTTTGACGTGAAATTGTAAACATGTTGACGTGGATTTGGAAAATTCTAGAGAGAATTTTCAAAATTTCAACAGGACTTCAAGAATTCTGAGATGGATTGGAAAAGTTTCATTGGGAATGGGAAGAATTGGGACAAAAATTGGAAAATTTTCAGGGACTTTGAAAAAATTTCAACTGGAATTTTAGCAATTTTGACGTGAAATTGGAAACATATTGAGGTGGATTTGGAAAATTCTAGAGAGCATTTTAAAACCTTCAACAGGATTTCAACAATGTTGAGAGGGATATGAAAAGTTTCAATGGGAATGTGAAGAATTGGGACGAAAATTGAACAATTTTGAAAGGACTTTGAAAAAATTTCAACTGGAATTTTAGCAATTTTGACGTGAAATTGTAAACATGTTGACGAGGATTTGGAAAATTCTAGAGAGAATTTTAAAATCTTCAACAGGATTTCAACAATGTTGAGAGGGATTTGCAAAGTTTCAATGGGAATGAGAATAATTGGGACGAAAATTGGAAAATTTTTCAGGGACTGTGAAAAAATTTTAACTGGAATTTTAGCAATTTTGACGTGAAATTGTAAACATTTTGACGAGGATTTGGAAAATTCTAGAGACAATTTTCAGATCTTCAACAGGATTTCAACAATGTTGAAAGGGATATGAAATGTTTCAATGGGAATGCGAAGAATTGGGACAAAAATTGAACAATTTTGAAGGGACTCTGAAAAAAATTCAACTGGAATTTTAGCAATTTTGACGTGAAATTGGAAACATGTTGAAGTGGATTTGGAAAATTCTAGAAGGAATTTTAAAAGCTTCAACAGGATTTCAACAATGTTGAGAGGGTTTTGAAACGTTTCAATGGGAATGGGAAGAATTGGGACGAAAATTGGAAAATTTTTCAGGGACTTTGAAAACATTTCAACTGGAATTTTAGCAATTTTGACGTGAAATTGGAAACATATTGAGGTGGATTTGGAAAATTCTAGAGAGCATTTTAAAACCTTCAACAGGATTTCAACAATGTTGAGAGGGATATGAAAAGTTTCAATGGGAATGTGAAGAATTGGGACGAAAATTGAACAATTTTGAAAGGACTTTGAAAAAATTTCAACTGGAATTTTAGCAATTTTGACGTGAAATTGGAAACATGTTGACGAGGATTTGGAAAATTCTAGAGAGAATTTTAAAATCTTCAACAGGATTTCAACAATGTTGAAAGGGATTTGCAAAGTTTCAATGGGAATGGGAAGAATTGGGACGAAAATTGGAAAATTTTTCAGGGACTTTGAAAAAATTTCAACTGGAATTTTAGCAATTTTGACGTGAAATTGGAAACATGTTGACGAGGATTTGGAAAATTCTAGAGAGAATTTTAAAATCTTCAACAGGATTTCAACAGTGTTGAGAGGGATTGGAAAAGTTTCAATGGGAATGGGAAGAATTGGGACAAAAATTGAACAATTTTGAAGGGACTCTGAAAAAACTTCAACTGGAATTTTAGCAATTTTGACGTGAAATTGGAAACATGTTGAGGTGGATTTTGAGAATTCTAGAGAGAAGTTTCAAACTTTCAACAGGATTTCAACAATGTTCAGAGGGATTTGAAAAGTTTCAATGAGAATGTGAAGAATTGGGACGAAAATTGAAGAATTTTGAAATGACTTTGAAAAAATGTCAACTGGAATTTTAGCAATTTTGACGTGAAATTGGAAACATGTTGAAGTGGATTTGGAAAATTCTAGAAGGAATTTTAAAAGCTTCAACAGGATTTCAACCATGTTGAGAGGGTTTTGAAACGTTTCAATGGGAATCGGAAGAATTGGGACGAAAATTGGAAAATTTTTAAGGGACTTTGAAAAAATTTCAACTGGAATTTTAGCAATTTTGACGTGAAATTGGAAACATGTTGAGGTGGATTTGGAAAATTCTAGATAGCATTTTAAAACATTCAACAGGATTTCAACAATGTTGAGAGGGATTTGAAAAGTTTCAATGGGAATGTGAAGAATTGGGACGAAAATTGAACAATTTTGAAAGGACTTTAAAAAATTTCAACTGGAATTTTAGCAATTTTGACGTGAAATTGGAAACATGTTGACGAGGATTTGGAAAATTCTAGAAGACGTTTCAAACTTTCAACAGGATTTCAATAATTTTGAGAGGGATTTGATAAGTTTCAATGGGAATGGGAAGAATTGGGACAAAAATTGGAAAATTTTTAAGGGACTTTGAAAAAATTTCAACTGGAATTTTAGCAACTTTGACGTGAAATTGGAAACATGTTGAGGTGGATTTTGAGAATTCTAGAGAGAAGTTTCAAACTTTCAACAGGATTTCAACAATGTTGAGAGGGATTTGAAAAGTTTCAATGGGAATGTGAAGAATTGGGACGAAAATTGGAAAATTTTTCAGGGACTTTGAAAAAATTTCAAGTGGAATTTTAGCAATTTTGACGTGAAATTGTAAACATGTTGAGGTGGATTTGGAAAATTCTAGGGAGAAGTTTCAAACTTTCAACAGGATTTCAACCATTTTGAGAGGGATTTGAAAAGTTTCAATGGGAATGGGAAGAATTGGGACGAAAATTGGAAAATTTTTCAGGGACTTTGAAAAAATTTCAACTGGAATTTTAGCAATTTTGACGTGAAATTGGAAACATATTGAGGTGGATTTTGAAAATTCTAGAGAGCATTTTATAACCTTCAACAGGATTTCAACAATGTTGAGAGGGATTTGAAAAGTTTCAATGGGAATGTGAAGAATTGGGATGAAAATTGAACAATTTTGAAAGGACTTTGAAAAAATTTCAACTGGAATTTTAGCAATTTTGACGTGAAATTGGAAACATGTTGACGAGGATTTGGAAAATTCTAGAGAGAATTTTAAAATCTTCAACAGGATTTCAACAATGTTGAGAGGGTTTTGAAACGTTTCAATGGGAATCGGAAGAATTGGGACGAAAATTGGAAAATTTTTAAGGGACTTTGAAAAAATTTCAACTAAAATTTTAGCAATTTTGACCTGAAATTGGAAACATGTTGAGGTGGATTTGGAAAATTCTAGGGAAAAGTTTCAAACTTTCAACAGGATTTCAACCATTTTGAGAGGGATTTGAAAAGTTTCAATGGGAATGGGAAGAATTGGGACGAAAATTGGAAAATTTTTCAGGGACTTTGAAAACATTTCAACTGGAATTTTAGCAATTTTGACGTGAAATTGGAAACATTTTGACGAGGATTTGGAAAATTCTAGAGAGAATTTTAAAACCTTCAACAGGATTTCAATAATTTTGAGAGAGATTTGATAAGTTTCAATGGGAATGGGAAGAATTGGGACAAAAATTGGAAAATTTTTCAGGGACTTTGAAAAAATTTCAACTGGAATTTTAGCAATTTTGACGTGAAATTGGAAACATATTGAGGTGGATTTGGAAAATTCTAGAGAGCATTTTAAAACCTTCAACAGGATTTCAACAATGTTGAGAGGGATTTGAAAAGTTTCAATAGGAATGTGAAGAATTGGGACGAAAATTGAACAATTTTGAAGGGACTTTGAAAAAATTTCCACTGGAATTTTAACAATTTTGACGTGAAATTGTAAACATGTTGACGAGGATTTGGAAAATTCTAGAGAGAATTTTAAAATCTTCAACAGGATTTCAACAATGTTGAGAGGGTATTGAAACGTTTCAATGGGAATCGGAAGAATTGGGACGAAAATTGGCAAATTTTTCAGGGACTTTGAAAAAATTTCAACTGGAATTTTAGCAATTTTGACATGAAATTGGAAACATGTTGAGGTGGATTTGGAAAATTCTAGGGAGAAGTTTCAAACTTTCAACAGGATTTCAACCATTTTGAGAGGGATTTGAAAAGTTTCTATGGGAATGGGAAGAATTGGGACGAACATTGGAAAATTTTTCAGGGACTTTGAAAACATTTCAACTGGAATTTTAGCAATTTTGACGTGAAATTGGAAACATATTGAGGTGGATTTGGAAAATTCTAGATAGCATTTTAAAACCTTCAACAGGATTTCAACAATGTTGAGAGGGATTTGAAAAGTTTCAATGGGAATGTGAAGAATTGGGACGAAAATTGAACAATTTTGAAAGGACTTTGAAAAAATTTCAACTGGAATTTTAGCAATTTTGACGTGAAATTGGAAACATGTTGACGAGGATTTGGAAAATTCTAGAGAGAATTTTAAAATCTTCAACAGGATTTCAACAATGTTGAGAGGGTTTTGAAACGTTTCAATGGGAATCGGAAGAATTGGGACGAAAATTGGAAAATTTTTAAGGGACTTTGAAAAAATTTCAACTAAAATTTTAGCAATTTTGACCTGAAATTGGAAACATGTTGAGGTGGATTTGGAAAATTCTAGGGAGAAGTTTCAAACTTTCAACAGGATTTCAACCATTTTGAGAGGGATTTGAAAAGTTTCAATGGGAATGGGAAGAATTGGGACGAAAATTGGAAAATTTTTCAGGGACTTTGAAAACATTTCAACTGGAATTTTAGCAATTTTGACGTGAAATTGGAAACATTTTGACGAGGATTTGGAAAATTCTAGAGAGAATTTTAAAACCTTCAACAGGATTTCAATAATTTTGAGAGAGATTTGATAAGTTTCAATGGGAATGGGAAGAATTGGGACAAAAATTGGAAAATTTTTCAGGGACTTTGAAAAAATTTCAACTGGAATTTTAGCAATTTTGACGTGAAATTGGAAACATATTGAGGTGGATTTGGAAAATTCTAGAGAGCATTTTAAAACCTTCAACAGGATTTCAACAATGTTGAGAGGGATTTGAAAAGTTTCAATAGGAATGTGAAGAATTGGGACGAAAATTGAACAATTTTGAAGGGACTTTGAAAAAATTTCCACTGGAATTTTAACAATTTTGACGTGAAATTGTAAACATGTTGACGAGGATTTGGAAAATTCTAGAGAGAATTTTAAAATCTTCAACAGGATTTCAACAATGTTGAGAGGGTATTGAAACGTTTCAATGGGAATCGGAAGAATTGGGACGAAAATTGGCAAATTTTTCAGGGACTTTGAAAAAATTTCAACTGGAATTTTAGCAATTTTGACATGAAATTGGAAACATGTTGAGGTGGATTTGGAAAATTCTAGGGAGAAGTTTCAAACTTTCAACAGGATTTCAACCATTTTGAGAGGGATTTGAAAAGTTTCTATGGGAATGGGAAGAATTGGGACGAACATTGGAAAATTTTTCAGGGACTTTGAAAACATTTCAACTGGAATTTTAGCAATTTTGACGTGAAATTGGAAACATATTGAGGTGGATTTGGAAAATTCTAGATAGCATTTTAAAACCTTCAACAGGATTTCAACAATGTTGAGAGGGATTTGAAAAGTTTCAATGGGAATGGGAAGAATTGGGACGAAAATTGAACAATTTTGAAAGGACTTTGAAAAAATGTCAACTGGAATTTTAGCAATTTTGACGTGAAATTGGAAACATGTTGACGAGGATTTGGAAAATTCTAGAGAGAATTTTAAAATCTTCAACAGGATTTCAACAATGTTGAGAGGGATTTGCAAAGTTTCAATGGGAATGGGAAGAATTGGGACGAAAATTGGAAAATTTTTCAGGGACTTTGAAAACATTTCAACTGGAATTTTAGCAATTTTGACGTGAAATGGGAAACATGTTGAGGTGGATTTTGAGAATTCTAGAGAGAAGTTTCAAACTTTCAACAGGATTTCAACAATGTTCAGAGGGATTTGAAAAGTTTCAATGAGAATGTGAAGAATTGGGACGAAAATTGAACAATTTTGAAACGACTTTGAAAAAATTTCAACTGGAATTTTAGCAATTTTGACGTGAAATTGGAAATATGTTGAAGTGGATTTGGAAAATTCTAGAAGGAATTTTAAAAGCTTCAACAGGATTTCAACAATGTTGAGAGGGTTTTGAAACGTTTCAATGGGAATGGGAAGAATTGGGACGAAAATTGGAAAATTTTTCAGGGACTTTGAAAAAATTTCAACTGGAATTTTAGCAATTTTGACATGAAATTGGAAACATGTTGAGGTGGATTTGGAAAATTCTAGGGAGAAGTTTCAAACTTTCAACAGGATTTCAACCATTTTGAGAGGGATTTGAAAAGTTTCAATGGGAATGGGAAGAATTGGGACAAAAATTGGAAAATTTTTCAGGGACTTTGAAAAAATTTCAACTAAAATTTTAGCAATTTTGACGTGAAATTGGAAACATGTTGACGAGGATTTGGAAAATTCTAGAGAGAATTTTAAAACCTTCAACAGGATTTCAATAATTTTGAGAGAGATTTGATAAGTTTCAATGGGAATGGGAAGAATTGGGACAAAAATTGGAAAATTTTTCAGGGACTTTGAAAAAATTTCAACTGGAATTTTAGCAATTTTGACGTGAAATTGGAAACATGTTGAGGTGGATTTTGAGAATTCTAGAGAGAAGTTACAAACTTTCAACAGGATTTCAACAATGTTGAGAGGGATTTGCAAAGTTTCAATGGGAATGTGAAGAATTGGGACGAAAATTGGAAAATTTTTCAGGGACTTGGAAAAAATTTCAACTGGAATTTTAGCAATTTTGACGTGAAATTGTAAACATGTTGACGAGGATTTGGAAAATTCTAGAGAGCATTTTAAAACCTTCAACAGGATTTCAACAATGTTGAGAGGGATTTGAAAAGTTTCAATGGGAATGTGAAGAATTGGGACGAAAATTGAACAATTTTGGAAGGACTTTGAAAAAATTTCAACTGGAATTCTAGCAATTTTGACATGAATTTGGAAACATGTTGACGAGGATTTGGAAAATTCTAGGGAGAAGTTTCAAACTTTCAACAGGATTTCAACAATGTTGAGAGGGATTTGAAAAGTTTCAATGGGAATGTGAAGAATTGGGATGAAAATTGAACAATTTTTAAGGAACTTTGAAAAAATTTCAACTGGAATTTTAGCAATTTTGACGTGAAATTGTAAACATCTGGACGTGGATTTGGGAAATTCTAGAAGACGTTTCAAACATTCAACAGGATTTCAATAATTTTGAGAGGGTTTTGAAAAGTTTCAATGGGAATGTGAAGAATTGGGATGAAAATTGGAAAATTTTGAAGGGACTTGGAAAAAATTTCAACTGGAATTTTAGCAATTTTGACGTGAAATTGGAAACATGTTGACGAGGATTTGGAAAATTCTAGAGAGAATTTTAAAAGCTTCAGCAGGATTTCAACAATGTTGAGAGGGATATGAAATGTTTCAATGGGAATGTGAAGAATTGGGTCAAAAATTGAACAATTTTGAAGGGACTCTGAAAAAATTTCAACTGTAATTTTAGCAATTTTGACGTGAAATTGGAAACATGTTGACGAGGATTTGGAAAATTCTAGAAGACGTTTCAAACTTTCAACAGGATTTCAACCATTTTGAGAGGGATTTGAAAAGTTTCAATGGGAATGTGAAGAATTGGGACGAAAATTGGCAAATTTTGAAGGGACTTTGAAAAAATTTCAACTGGAATTTTAGCAATTTTGACGTGATATTGGAAACATGTTGACGAGAATTTTGAAAATTCTAGGGAGAAGTTTCAAACTTTCAACAGGATTTCAACCATTTTGAGAGGGATTTGAAAAGCTTCAATGGGAATGTGAAGAATTGGGACGAAAAATGGCAAATTTTGAAGGGACTTTGAAAAAATTTCAACTGGAATTTTAGCAATTTTCACGTGAAATTGTAAACTTGTTGAGGTGGATTTTGAAAATTCTAGAGAGAATTTTAAAAGCTTCAACAGGATTTTAACAATGTTGAGAGGGATTTGAAAAGTTTCAATGGGAATGTGAAGAATTGGGACGAAAATTCAATAATTTTGAAAGGACTTTGAAAAAATTTCAAGTGGAATTTTAGCAATTTTGACGTGAAATTGGAAACATGTTGAGGTGGATTTGGAAAATTCTAGGGAGAAGTTTCAAACTTTCAACAGGATTTCAACAATGTTGACAGGGATTTGCAAAGTTTCAATGGGAATGGGAAGAATTGGGACGAAAATTGGAAAATTTTGAAGGGACTTGGAAAAAATTTCAACTGGAATTTTAGCAATTTTGACGTGAAATTGGAAACATGTTGAAGTGGATTTGGAAAATTCTAGAAGGAATTTTAAAAGCTTCAACAGGATTTCAACAATGTTGAGAGGGATTTGAAAAGTTTCAATGGGAATCGGAAGAATTGGAACGAAAGTTGGCAAATTTTGATGGGACTTGGAAAAAATTTCAAGTGGAATTTTAGCAATTTTGACGTGAAATTGGAAACATGTTGACGAGGATTTGGAAAATTCTAGAGAGAATTTTAAAAGCTTCAACAGGATTTCAATCTTTTTGAGAGGGATTTGATAAGTTTCAATGGGAATGGGAAGAATTGGGACAAAAATTGGAAAATTTTTCAGGGACTTCGAAAAAATTTCAACTGGAATTTTAGCAATTTTGACGTGAAATTGGAAACATGTTGAGGTGGATTTTGAGAATTCTAGAGAGAAGTTTCAAACTTTCAACAGGATTTCAACAATGTTGAGAGGGATTTGCAAAGTTTCAATGGGAATGTGAAGAATTGGGACGAAAATTGGAAAATTTTTCAGGGACTTTGAAAAAATTTCAACTGGAATTTTAGCAATTTTGACGTGAAATTGTAAACATGTTGAGGTGGATTTGGAAAATTCTAGAGAGAAGTTTCAAAATTTCAACAGGACTTCAAGAATTCTGAGATGGATTGGAAAAGTTTCATTGGGAATGGGAAGAATTGGGACAAAAATTGGAAAATTTTTCAGGGACTTTGAAAAAATTTCAAGTGGAATTTTAGCAATTTTGACGTGAAATTGGAAACATGTTGACGAGGATTTGGAAAATTCTAGAGAGAATTTTAGAATCTTCAACAGGATTTCAACAATGTTGAGAGGAATTTGCAAAGTTTCAATGGGAATGAGAATAATTGGGACGAAAATTGGAAAATTTTTAGGGACTTTGAAAAAATTTTAACTGGAATTTTAGAAATTTTGACGTGAAATTGTAAACATTTTGACGAGGATTTGGAAAATTCTAGAGAGAATTTTAAAATCTTCAACAGGATTTCAACAATGTTGAGAGGGATATGAAATGTTTCAATGGGAATGTGAAGAATTGGGACAAAAATTGAACAATTTTGAAGGGACTCTGAAAAAAATTCAACTGGAATTTTAGCAATTTTGACGTGAAATTGGAAACATGTTGAAGTGGATTTGGAAAATTCTAGAAGGAATTTTAAAAGCTTCAACAGGATTTCAACAATGTTGAGAGGGTTTTGAAACGTTTCAATGGGAATCGGAAGAATTGGGACGAAAATTGGAAAATTTTTCAGGGACTTTGAAAAAATTTCAACTGGAATTTTAGCAATTTTGACATGAAATTGGAAACATGTTGAGGTGGATTTGGAAAATTCTAGGGAGAAGTTTCAAACTTTCAACAGGATTTCAACCATTTTGAGAGGGATTTGAAAAGTTTCAATGGGAATGGGAAGAATTGGGACGAAAATTGGAAAATTTTGAAGGGACTTTGAAAATATTTCAACTGGAATTTTAGCAATTTTGACGTGAAATTGGAAACATGTTGACGAGGATTTGGAAAATTCTAGATAGCATTTTAAAACCTTCAACAGGATTTCAACAATGTTGAGAGGGATTTGAAAAGTTTCAATGGGAATGGGAAGAATTGGGACGAAAATTGAACAATTTTGAAAGGACTTCAAAAAAATTTCAACTGGAATTTTAGCAATTTTGACGTGAAATTGGAAACATGTTGACGAGGATTTGGAAAATTCTAGAGAGAATTTTAAAAGCTTCAACAGGATTTCAACAATGTTGAGAGGGATTTGCAAAGTTTCAATGGGAATGGGAAGAATTGGGACGAAAATTGGCAAATTTTGAAGGGACTTTGAAAAAATTTCAAGTGGAATTTTAGCAATTTTGACGTGAAATTGTAAACATGTTGACGAGGATTTGGAAAATTCTAGAGAGAATTTTAAAATCTTCAACAGGATTTCAACAATGTTGAGAGGGATTGGAAAAGTTTCAATGGGAATGTGAAGAATTGGGATGAAAATTGAACAATTTTTAAGGAACTTTGAAAAAATTTCAACTGGAATTTTAGCAATTTTGACGTGAAATTGTAAACATCTGGACGTGGATTTGGGAAATTCTAGAAGACGTTTCAAACATTCAACAGGATTTCAATAATTTTGAGAGGGTTTTGAAAAGTTTCAATGGGAATGTGAAGAATTGGGACGAAAATTGGCAAATTTTGAAGGGACTTTGAAAAAATTTCAACTGGAATTTTAGCAATTTTGACGTGATATTGGAAACATGTTGACGAGAATTTTGAAAATTCTAGGGAGAAGTTTCAAACTTTCAACAGGATTTCAACCATTTTGAGAGGGATTTGAAAAGCTTCAATGGGAATGTGAAGAATTGGGACGAAAAATGGCAAATTTTGAAGGGACTTTGAAAAAATTTCAACTGGAATTTTAGCAATTTTCACGTGAAATTGTAAACTTGTTGAGGTGGATTTTGAAAATTCTAGAGAGAATTTTAAAAGCTTCAACAGGATTTTAACAATGTTGAGAGGGATTTGAAAAGTTTCAATGGGAATGTGAAGAATTGGGACGAAAATTCAATAATTTTGAAAGGACTTTGAAAAAATTTCAAGTGGAATTTTAGCAATTTTGACGTGAAATTGGAAACATGTTGAGGTGGATTTGGAAAATTCTAGGGAGAAGTTTCAAACTTTCAACAGGATTTCAACAATGTTGACAGGGATTTGCAAAGTTTCAATGGGAATGGGAAGAATTGGGACGAAAATTGGAAAATTTTGAAGGGACTTGGAAAAAATTTCAACTGGAATTTTAGCAATTTTGACGTGAAATTGGAAACATGTTGAAGTGGATTTGGAAAATTCTAGAAGGAATTTTAAAAGCTTCAACAGGATTTCAACAATGTTGAGAGGGATTTGAAAAGTTTCAATGGGAATCGGAAGAATTGGAACGAAAGTTGGCAAATTTTGATGGGACTTGGAAAAAATTTCAAGTGGAATTTTAGCAATTTTGACGTGAAATTGGAAACATGTTGACGAGGATTTGGAAAATTCTAGAGAGAATTTTAAAAGCTTCAACAGGATTTCAATCTTTTTGAGAGGGATTTGAAATGTTTCAATGGGAATGTGAAGAATTGGGACTAAAATTGAACAATTTTGAAGGGACTTTGAAAAAATTTCAACTGGAATTTTAGCAATTTTGACGTGAAATTGGAAACATGTTGACGAGGATTTGGAAAATTCTAGAAGACGTTTAAAACTTTCAACAGGATTTCAATAATTTTGAGAGGGATTTGATAAGTTTCAATGGGAATGGGAAGAATTGGGACAAAAATTGGAAAATTTTTCAGGGACTTCGAAAAAATTTCAACTGGAATTTTAGCAATTTTGACGTGAAATTGGAAACATGTTGAGGTGGATTTTGAGAATTCTAGAGAGAAGTTTCAAACTTTCAACAGGATTTCAACAATGTTGAGAGGGATTTGCAAAGTTTCAATGGGAATGTGAAGAATTGGGACGAAAATTGGAAAATTTTTCAGGGACTTTGAAAAAATTTCAACTGGAATTTTAGCAATTTTGACCTGAAATTGTAAACATGTTGAGGTGGATTTGGAAAATTCTAGAGAGAAGTTTCAAAATTTCAACAGGACTTCAAGAATTCTGAGATGGATTGGAAAAGTTTCATTGGGAATGGGAAGAATTGGGACAAAAATTGGAAAATTTTTCAGGGACTTTGAAAAAATTTCAAGTGGAATTTTAGCAATTTTGACGTGAAATTGGAAACATGTTGACGAGGATTTGGAAAATTCTAGAGAGAATTTTAGAATCTTCAACAGGATTTCAACAATGTTGAGAGGAATTTGCAAAGTTTCAATGGGAATGAGAATAATTGGGACGAAAATTGGAAAATTTTTAGGGACTTTGAAAAAATTTTAACTGGAATTTTAGAAATTTTGACGTGAAATTGTAAACATTTTGACGAGGATTTGGAAAATTCTAGAGAGAATTTTAAAATCTTCAACAGGATTTCAACAATGTTGAGAGGGATTTGAAATGTTTCAATGGGAATGTGAAGAATTGGGACAAAAATTGAACAATTTTGAAGGGACTCTGAAAAAAATTCAACTGGAATTTTAGCAATTTTGACGTGAAATTGGAAACATGTTGAAGTGGATTTGGAAAATTCTAGAAGGAATTTTAAAAGCTTCAACAGGATTTCAACAATGTTGAGAGGGTTTTGAAACGTTTCAATGGGAATCGGAAGAATTGGGACGAAAATTGGAAAATTTTTCAGGGACTTTGAAAAAATTTCAACTGGAATTTTAGCAATTTTGACATGAAATTGGAAACATGTTGAGGTGGATTTGGAAAATTCTAGGGAGAAGTTTCAAACTTTCAACAGGATTTCAACCATTTTGAGAGGGATTTGAAAAGTTTCAATGGGAATGGGAAGAATTGGGACGAAAATTGGAAAATTTTGAAGGGACTTTGAAAATATTTCAACTGGAATTTTAGCAATTTTGACGTGAAATTGGAAACATATTGAGGTGGATTTGGAAAATTCTAGAGAGCATTTTAAAACCTTCAACAGGATTTCAACAATGTTGAGAGGGATTTGAAAAGTTTCAATGGGAATGTGAAGAATTGGGACGAAAATTGAACAATTTTGAAAGGACTTAAAAAAAATTTCAACTGGAATTTTAGCAATTTTGACGTGAAATTGGAAACATGTTGACGAGGATTTGGAAAATTCTAGAGAGAATTTTAAAAGCTTCAACAGGATTTCAACAATGTTGAGAGGGATTTGCAAAGTTTCAATGGGAATGGGAAGAATTGGGACGAAAATTGGAAAATTTTGAAGGGACTTTGAAAAAATTTCAAGTGGAATTTTAGCAATTTTGACGTGAAATTGTAAACATGTTGACGAGGATTTGGAAAATTCTAGAGAGAATTTTAAAATCTTCAACAGGATTTCAACAATGTTGAGAGGGATTGGAAAAGTTTCAATGGGAATGTGAAGAATTGGGACAAAAATTGAACAATTTTGAAGGGACTCTGAAAAAATTTCAACTGGAATTTTAGCAATTTTGACGTGAAATTGTAAACATGTTAACGTAGATTTCGAAAATTCTAGAGAGAAGTTTCAAAATATCAACAGGACTTCAAGAATTTTGAGAGGGATCGGAAAAGTTTCAATGAGAATGGGAATAATTGGGACGAAAATTGGAAAATTTTGAAGGGACTTTGAAAAAATTTCAACTGGAATTTTAGCAACTTTGACGTGAAATTGGAAACATGTTGACGAGGATTTGGAAAATTCTAGAGAGTATTTTAAAAGCTTCAACAGATTTTTTAACAATTTTGAGAGGGATTGGAAATGTTTAAATGGGAATGTGAAGAATTGGGATGAAAATTGGAAAATTTTGGAAGGACTTTGAAAAAATTTCAACTGGAATTTTAGCACTTTTGACGTGAAATTGTAAACATGTTGACGTGGATTTGGAAAATTCTAGGGAGAAGTTTCAAACTTTCAACAGGATTTCAACAATGTTGAGAGGGATTTGAAAAGTTTCAATGGGAATGGGAAGAATTGGGACGAAAATTGTACAAATTTGAAAGGACTTTGAAAAAATTTCAACTGGAATTTTAGCAATTTTGACGTGAAATTGGGAACATGTTGAGGTGGATTTGGAAAATTCTAGAGAAAAGTTTCAAAATTTCAACAGGATTTCAACAATGTTGAGAGGGATTTGAAAAGTTTCAATGGGAATGGGAAGAATTGGGACAAAAATTGGAAAATTTTTCAGGGACTTTGAAAAAATTTCAAATGGAATTTTAGCAATTTTGACGTGAAATTGGAAAGATGTTGATGAGGATTTGGAAAATTATAGAGAGAATTTTAAAAGCTTCAACAGGATTTCAACAATGTTGAGAGGGATTTGCAAAGTTTCAATGAGAATGGGAAGAATTGGGACGAAAATTAGAACATTTTAAAGGGACTTTGAAAAAATTTCAACTGGAATTTTAGCAATTTTGACGTGAAATTGTAAACATGTTAACATAGATTTGGAAAATTCTAGAGAGAAGTTTCAAAATATGAACAGGACTTCAAGAATTTTGAGAGGGATCGGAAAAGTTTCAATGAGAATGGGAATAATTGGGACGAAAATTGGAAAATTTTGAAGGGACTTTGAAAAAATTTCAACTGGAATTTTAGCAACTTTGACTTGAAATTGGAAACATGTTGACGAGGATTTGGAAAATTCTAGAGAGTATTTTAAAAGCTTCAACAGATTTTTTGACAATTTTGAGAGGGATTGGAAATGTTTAAATGGGAATGTGAAGAATTGGGATGAAAATTGGAAAATTTTGGAAGGACTTTGAAAAAATTTCAAGTGGAATTTTAGCAATTTTGACGTGAAATTGTAAACATGTTGACGTGGATTTGGAAAATTCTAGAGAGAATTTTAAAAACTTTCAACAGGATTTCAACAATGTTGAGAGGGATTTGAAAAGTTTCAATGGGAATCGGAAGAATTGGGACGAATATTGGAAAATTTTGAAGGGACTTTGAAAAAATTTCAACTGGAATTTTAGCAATTTTGACGTAAAATTGGAAACATGTTGACGAGGATTTGGAAAATTCTAGAAGACGTTTAAAACTTTCAACAGGATTTCAATAATTTTAGAGGGATTTGAAAAGTTTCAATGGGAATGTGAAGAATTGGGACGAAAATTGGACAATTGTGGAAGGGCTTTGAAAAATTGTCAACTGGAATTTTAGCAATTTTGACGTGAAATTGTAAACTTGTTGAGGTGGATTTGGAAAATTCTAGAGAGAATTTTAAAAGCTTCAACAGGATTTTAACAATTTTGAGAGGGATTTGAAAAGTTTCAATGGGAATGGGAAGAATTGGGACGAAAATTGCAAATTTTTCAGGGACTTTGAAAAAATTTCAGCTGGAATTTTAGCAATTTTGACGTGAAATTGTAAACATGTTGAGGTGGATTTGGAAAATTCTAGAGAGAAGTTTCAAAATTTCAACAGGACTTCAATATTTTTGAGAGGGATTTGAAAAGTTTCAATGGGAATGGGAAGAATTGGGACGAAATTTGGAAATTTTTTAAGGGACTTTGAAAAAATTTCAACTGGAATTTTAGCAATTTTGACGTGAAATTCTAAACATGTTGACGAGGATTTGGAAAATTCTAGAAGACGTTTCAAACTTTCAACAGGGTTTCAACAATGTTGAGAGGGATTTGAAAAGTTTCAATGGGCATGTGATGATGTGGGACGAAAATTGGCAGATTTTTCAGGGACTTTGAAAAAATTTCAACTGGAATTTTAGCAATTTTGACGTGAATTTTTAAACATGTTGAGGTGGATTTTGAAAATTCTAGAGAGAATTTTAAAAGCTTCAACAGGATTTTAACAATTTTGAGGGGGATTTGAAAAGTTTCAATGGGAATGTGAAGAATTGGGACGAAAATTGAATAATTTTGAAAGGACTTGGAAAAAATTTCAGCAGGAATTTTAGCAATTTTGACGTGAAATTGGAAACGTGTTGAGGTGGATTTGGAAAATTCCAGGGAGAAATTTCAAACTTTCAACAGGATTTCAACAATGTTGAGAGGGTTTTGAAACGTTTCAATGCGAGTGGGAAGAATTGGGACGAAAATTGGAAAGTTTTTCAGGGACATTGAAAAAATTTCAACTGGAATTTTAGCAATTTTGACGTGAAATTGGAAACATGTTAAGGTGGATTTGGAAAATTCTAGGGAGAAGTTTCAAACTTTCAACAGGATTTCAACAATGTTGAGAGGGATTTGCAAAGTTTCAATGGGAATGGGAAGAATTGGGACGAAAATTGGAAAATTTTTCAGGGACTTTGAAAACATTTCAACTGGAATTTTAGCAATTTTGACGTGAAATTGGAAACATGTTGACGAGGATTTGGAAAATTCTAGAGAGAATTTTAAAAGCTTCAACAGGATTTCAACAATGTTGAGAGGGATTTAAAACGTTTCAATGGGAATGGGAAGAATTGGGACGAAAATTGGAAAATTTTTAAGGGACTTTGAAAAAATTTCAACTGGAATTTTAGCAATTTTGACGTGAAATTGGAAACATGTTGAGGTGGATTTTGAGAATTCTAGAGAGAAGTTTCAAACTTTCAACAGGATTTCAACAATGTTGAGAGGGATTTGAAAAGTTTCAATGGGAATGGAAAGAATTGGGATGAAAATTGGAAAATTTTTCAGGGACTTTGAAAACATTTCAACAGGAATTTTAGCAATTTTGACGTGAAATTGGAAACATGTTGAGGTGGATTTTGAGAATTCTAGAGAGAAGTTTCAAAATTTCAACAGGATTTCAACAATTTTGAGAGGGATTTGAAAAGTTTCAATGGGAATGGGAAGAATTGGGACGAAAATTGGAAAATTTTGAAGGGACTTGGAAAAAATTTCAACTGGAATTTTAGCAATTTTGACGTGAAATTGGAAACATGTTGACGAGGATTTGGAAAATTCTAGAAGACGTTTCAAACTTTCAACAGGATTTCAACAATGTTCAGAGGGATTTGAAAAGTTTCAATGGGAATGTGAAGAATTGGGACGAAAATTGAACAATTATGGAAGGGCTTTGAAAAAATTTCAACTGGAATTTTAGCAATTTTGACGTGAATTTGTAAACTTGTTGAGGTGGATTTGGAAAATTCTAGAGAGAATTTTAAAAGCTTCAACAGGATTTTAACAATTTTGAGATGGATTTGAAAAGTTTCAATGGGAATGTGAAGAATTGGGACGAAAACTGAACAATTTTGAAAGGACTTTGAAAAAATTTCAACTGGAAGTTTAGCAATTTTGACGTGAAATTGGAAACATGTTGAGGTGGATTTTGAAAATTCTAGAGAGAATTTTAAAAGCTTCAACAGGATTTTAAGAATTTTGAGAGGGATTTGAAAAGTTTCAATGGGAATGTGAAGAATTGGGAAGAAAATTGAACAATTTTGAAAGGACTTCAAAAAAATTTCAACTGGAATTTTAGCAATTTTGACGTGAAATTGGAAACATGTTGACGAGGATTTGGAAAATTCTAGAGAGAATTTTAAAAGCTTCAACAGGATTTCAACAATGTTGAGAGGGATTTGAAAAGTTTCAATGGGAATGGGAAGAATTGGGACGAAAATTGGAAAATTTTTAAGGGACTTTGAAAAAATTTCAACTGGAATTTTAGCAATTTTGACGTGAAATTGGAAACATGTTGAGGTGGATTTTGAGAATTCTAGAGAGAAGTTTCAAACTTTCAACAGGATTTCAACAATGTTGAGAGGGATTTGAAAAGTTTCAATGGGAATGGAAAGAATTGGGATGAAAATTGGAAAATTTTTCAGGGACTTTGAAAACATTTCAACAGGAATTTTAGCAATTTTGACGTGAAATTGGAAACATGTTGAGGTGGATTTTGAGAATTCTAGAGAGAAGTTTCAAAATTTCAACAGGATTTCAACAATTTTGAGAGGGATTTGAAAAGTTTCAATGGGAATGGGAAGAATTGGGACGAAAATTGGAAAATTTTGAAGGGACTTGGAAAAAATTTCAACTGGAATTTTAGCAATTTTGACGTGAAATTGGAAACATGTTGACGAGGATTTGGAAAATTCTAGAAGACGTTTCAAACTTTCAACAGGATTTCAACAATGTTCAGAGGGATTTGAAAAGTTTCAATGGGAATGTGAAGAATTGGGACGAAAATTGAACAATTATGGAAGGGCTTTGAAAAAATTTCAACTGGAATTTTAGCAATTTTGACGTGAATTTGTAAACTTGTTGAGGTGGATTTGGAAAATTCTAGAGAGAATTTTAAAAGCTTCAACAGGATTTTAACAATTTTGAGATGGATTTGAAAAGTTTCAATGGGAATGTGAAGAATTGGGACGAAAACTGAACAATTTTGAAAGGACTTTGAAAAAATTTCAACTGGAAGTTTAGCAATTTTGACGTGAAATTGGAAACATGTTGAGGTGGATTTTGAAAATTCTAGAGAGAATTTTAAAAGCTTCAACAGGATTTTAAGAATTTTGAGAGGGATTTGAAAAGTTTCAATGGGAATGTGAAGAATTGGGAAGAAAATTGAACAATTTTGAAAGGACTTCAAAAAAATTTCAACTGGAATTTTAGCAATTTTGACGTGAAATTGGAAACATGTTGACGAGGATTTGGAAAATTCTAGAGAGAATTTTAAAAGCTTCAACAGGATTTCAACAATGTTGAGAGGGATTTGAAAAGTTTCAATGGGAATGGGAAGAATTGGGACGAAAATTGGAAAATTTTTCAGGGACTTTGAAAAAATTTAGACTGGAATTTTAGCAATTTTGATGTGAAATTGGAAACATGTTGAAGTGGATTTGGAAAATTCTAGAGAGAATTTTAAAAACTTCAACAGGATTTTAACAATGTTGAGAGGGATTTGAAAAGTTTCAACGGGAATGTGAAGAATTGGGACGAAAATTGAATAATTTTGAAAGGACTTTGAAAAAATTTCAACAGGAATTTTAGCAATTTTGACGTGAAATTGGAAACGTGTTGAGGTGGATTTGGAAAATTCTAGGGAGAAGTTTCAAACTTTCAACAGGATTTCAACAATTTTGAGAGGGATTTGAAAAGTTTCAATGGGAATGGGAAGAATTGGGACGAAATTTGGAAAATTTTTAAGGGACTTTGAAAACATTTCAACAGGAATTTTAGCAATTTTGACGTGAAATTGGAAACATGTTGAAGTGGATTTGGAAAATTCTAGAAGGAATTTTAAAAGCTTCAACAGGATTTCAACAATGTTGAGAGGGTTTTGAAACGTTTCAATGGGAATCGGAAGAATCGGGACGAAAATTGGAAATTTTTCAGGGACTTTGAAAAAATTTCAACTGGAATTTTAGCAATTTTGACGTGAAATTGGAAACATGTTGACGAGGATTTGGAAAATTCTAGAAGACGTTTCAAACTTTCAACAGGATTTCAACAATTTTGAAAGGGATTTGAAAAGTTTCAATGGGAATGTGAAGAATTGGGACGAAAATTGAACAATTATGGAAGGACTTTGAAAAAACTTCAACTGGAATTTTAGCAATTTTGACGTGAAATTGTAAACTTGTTGAGGTGGATTTGGAAAATTCTAGAAGGAATTTTAAAAGCTTCAACAGGATTTCAACAATGTTGAGAGGGATTTGAAAAGTTTCAATGGGAATGGGAAGAATTGGGACGAAAATTGGAAAATTTTGAAGGGACTTTGAAAAAATTTCAACTGGAATTTTAGCACTTTTGACGTGAAATTGGAAACATGTTGAGGTGGATTTGGAAAATTCTAGAGAGAATTTTAAAAGGTTCAACGGGATTTCAACAATGTTGAGAGGGATTTGAAAATTTTCTGAGGGAATGTGAAGAATTGGGGCGACAAATGGAAAATTTTGAAGGGACTTTGAAAAAATTTCAACTGGAATTTTAGCAATTATGACGTGAAATTGGAAACATGTTGAGGTGGATTTTGAAAATTCTAGAGAGAATTGTAAAAGGTTCAACAGGATTTCAACAATGTTGAGAGGGATTTGAAAAGTTTCAATGGGAATGGGAAGAACTGGGACGAAAATTGGAAAATTATGAAGGGACTTTGAAAAAATTTCAACTGGAATTTTAGCAATTTTGACGTGAAATTGTAAACATGTTGAAGTGGATTTGGAAAATTCTAGAGAGAATTTTAAAAGCTTCATCTGGGTGTCAACAATGTTGAGAGGGATTTGAAAACTTTCAGTGGGAATGTGAAGAATTGGGACGAAAATTTGAAAATTTTGAAGGGACTTTGAAAAAATTTCAACTGGAATTTTAGCAATTTTGACGTGAAATTGTAAACATGTTGAGGTGGATTTGGAAAATTCTAGAGGGAAGTTTCAAAGTTTCAACAGGATTTCAAGAAGCTTGAAAGGGATTTGAAAAGTTTCAATGGGAATGGGAAGAATTGGGATGAAAATTGGAAAATTTTTCAGGGACTTTGAAAAAATTTCAACTGGAATTTTAGCAATTTTGACGTGAAATTGTAAACATGTTGAGGTGGATTTGGAAAATTCTAGAGAGAATTTTAAAAGCTTCATCAGGGTATCCACCGTTTTGAGAGGGATTTGAAAAGTTTCAATGGGAATGGGAAGAATTGGGACGAATATTGGAAAATTTTTAAGGGACTTTGAAAAAATTTCAACTGGAATTTTAGCAATTTTGACATGAAATTGTAAACAAGTTGAGGTGGATTTGGAAAATTCTAGAGGGAATTTTAAAAGCTTCAACAGGTTTTCAACAATGTTGAGAGGGATTTGAAAAGTTTCAATGGGAATGGGAAGAATTGGGACGAAATTTGGAAAGTTTTTCAGGGATTTTGAAAAAATTTCAACTGGAATTTTAGCAATTTTGATGTGAAATTGTAAACATGTTGAGGTGGATTTGGAAAATTCTAGAGAGAATTTTAAAAGCTTCAACAGGTTTTCAACCATTTTGAGAGGGATTTGAAAAGTTTCAATGGGAATGGGAAGAATTGGGACGAACATTGGAAAATTTTGAAGGGACTTTGAAAAAATTTCAACTGGAATTTTAGCAATTTTGACGTGAAATTGTAAACATGTGGACGTCTATTTTCGAAATTATACAGAGAATTTTCAAACTTCCAACAGGATTTCAACAATGTTGAGAGGGATTTGAAATGTTTC
The DNA here is from genome assembly GCF_964273445.1 of Streptopelia decaocto. Classification (NCBI taxonomy): domain Eukaryota; kingdom Metazoa; phylum Chordata; class Aves; order Columbiformes; family Columbidae; genus Streptopelia; species Streptopelia decaocto. The sequence goes on along the minus strand of NW_028116439.1, from coordinate 29,793 downwards.
AATGGGAATGTGAAGAATTGGGATGAAAATTGGAAAATTATGAAGCGACTTTGAAAACATTTCAACTGGAATTTTAGCAATTTTGACGTGAAATTGTAAACATGTTGAGGTGGATTTGGAAAATTCTAGAGAGAATTGTAAAAGGTTCAACAGGATTTCAACAATGTTGAGAGGGATTTGAAAAGTTTCAATGGGAATGTGAAGAATTGGGACGAAAATTGGAAAATTATGAAGGGACTTTGAAAAATTTCAACTGGAATTTTAGCAATTTTGACGAGAAATTGTAAACATGTTGAGGTGGATTTGGAAAATTCTAGAGAGAATTTTAAAAGCTTCAACAGAATTTCAACAATGTTGAGAGGGATTTGAAAAGTTTCAATGGGAATGGGAAGAATTGGGATGAAAATTGGAAAGTTTTTCAGGGACTTTGAAAAAATTTCAACTGGAATTTTAGCAATTTTGACGTGAAATTGTAAACATGTTGAGGTGGATTTGGAAAATTCTAGAGAGAATTTTAAAAGCTTCAACAGAATTTCAACAATGTTGAGAGGGATTTGAAATGTTTCAATGGGAATGTGAAGAATTGGGATGAAAATTGGAAAATTTTGAAGGGACTTTGAAAAAATTTCAACTGGAATTTTAGCAATTTTGACGTGAAATTGTAAACATGTTGAGGTGGATTTTGAAAATTCTAGAGAGAATTGTAAAAGGTTCAACAGGATTTCAACAATGTTGAGAGGGATTTGAAAAGTTTCAATGGGAATGGGAAGAATTGGGACGAAAATTGGCAAATTTTGAAGGGACTTTGAAAAAATTTCAACTGGAATTTTAGCAATTTTGACGTGAAATTGTAAACATGTTGAGGTGGATTTGGAAAATTCTAGAGAGAATTTTAAAAGCTTCAACAGGGTTTCAACCATTTTGAGAGGCATTTGAAAAGTTTCAATGGAAAAGGGAAGAACTGGGACGAAAATTGGAAAATTTTTCAGGGACTTTGAAAAAATTTCAACTGGAATTTTAGCAATTTTGATGAGAAATTGTAAACATGTTGAAGTGGATTTGGAAAATTCTAGAGAGAATTTTAAAAGCTTCATCTGGGTGTCAACAATGTTGAGAGGGATTTGAAAAGTTTCAGTGGGAATGTGAAGAATTGGGGCGACAACTGGAAAATTTTGAAGGGACTTTGAAAAAATTTCAACTGGAATTTTAGCAATTTTGACGTGAAATTGTAAACATGTTGAGGTGGATTTGGAAAATTCTAGAGAGAATTTTAAAAGCTTCATCAGGGTATCCACCGTTTTGAGAGGGATTTGAAAAGTTTCAATGGGAATGGGAAGAATTGGGACGAATATTGGAAAATTTTTAAGGGACTTTGAAAAAATTTCAACTGGAATTTTAGCAATTTTGACATGAAATTGTAAACAAGTTGAGGTGGATTTGGAAAATTCTAGAGGGAATTTTAAAAGCTTCAACAGGTTTTCAACAATGTTGAGAGGGATTTGAAAAGTTTCAATGGGAATGGGAAGAATTGGGACGAAATTTGGAAAGTTTTTCAGGGATTTTGAAAAAATTTCAACTGGAATTTTAGCAATTTTGATGTGAAATTGTAAACATGTTGAGGTGGATTTGGAAAATTCTAGAGAGAATTTTAAAAGCTTCAACAGGTTTTCAACCATTTTGAGAGGGATTTGAAAAGTTTCAATGGGAATGGGAAGAATTGGGACGAACATTGGAAAATTTTTCAGGGACTTTGAAAAAATTTCAAGTGGAATTTTAGCAATTTTGACGTGAAATTGTAAACATGTGGACGTCTATTTTCGAAATTATACAGAGAATTTTTAAACTTTCAACAGGATTTCAACAATGTTGAGAGGGATTTGAAAAGTTTCAATGGGAATGTGAAGAATTGGGATGACAATTAGAAAATTATGAAGCGACTTTGAAAACATTTCAACTGGAATTTTAGCAATTTTGACGTGAAATTGTAAACATGTTGAGGTGGATTTGGAAAATTCTAGAGAGAATTGTAAAAGGTTCAAGAGGATTTCAACAATGTTGAGAGGGATTTGAAAAGTTTCAATGGGAATGTGAAGAATTGGGACGAAAATTGGAAAATTATGAAGGGACTTTGAAAAAATTTCAACTGGAATTTTAGCAATTTTGACGAGAAATTGTAAACATGTTGAGGTGGATTTTGAGAATTCTAGAGAGAAGTTTCAAACTTTCAACAGGATTTCAACCATTTTGAGAGGGATTTGAAAAGTTTCAATGGGAATGTGAAGAATTGGGACGAAAATTGGAAAGTTTTTCAGGGACTTTGAAAAAATTTCAACTGGAATTTTAGCAATTTTGACGTGAAATTGTAAACATGTTGAGGTGGATTTGGAAAATTCTAGAGAGAATTTTAAAAGCTTCTTCAGGGTTTCAACCATTTTGAGAGGGATTTGAAAAGTTTCAATGGGAATGGGAAGAATTGGGACGAAAATTGGAAAATTATGAAGGGACTTTGAAAAAATTTCAACTGTAATTTTAGCAATTTTGACGTGAAATTTTAAACATGTGGACATGTATTTTCGAAATTATACAGAGAATTTTCAAACTTTCAACAGAATTTCAACAATGTTGAGAGGGATTTGAAAAGTTTCAGTGGGAATGGGAAGAATTGGGACGAAAATTGGAAAATTTTGAAGGGACTTTGAAAAAATTTCAACTGGAATTTTAGCACTTTTGACGTGAAATTGGAAACATGTTGAGGTGGATTTGGAAAATTCTAGAGAGAATTTTAAAAGCTTCATCTGGGTGTCAACAATGTTGAGAGGGATTTGAAAACTTTCAGTGGGAATGTGAAGAATTGGGACGAAAATTTGAAAATTTTGAAGGGACTTTGAAAAAATTTCAACTGGAATTTTAGCAATTTTGACGTGAAATTGGAAACATGTTGAGGTGGATTTTGAAAATTCTAGAGAGAATTGTAAAAGGTTCAACAGGATTTCAACAATGTTGAGAGGGATTTGAAAAGTTTCAATGGGAATGGGAAGAACTGGGACGAAAATTGGAAAATTTTGAAGGGACTTTGAAAAAATTTCAACTGGAATTTTAGCAATTTTGACGTGAAATTGTAAACATGTTGAAGTGGATTTGGAAAATTCTAGAGAGAATTTTAAAAGCTTCATCTGGGTGTCAACAATGTTGAGAGGGATTTGAAAACTTTCAGTGGGAATGTGAAGAATTGGGACGAAAATTTGAAAATTTTGAAGGGACTTTGAAAAAATTTCAACTGGAATTTTAGCAATTTTGACGTGAAATTGTAAACATGTTGAGGTGGATTTGGAAAATTCTAGAGGGAAGTTTCAAAGTTTCAACAGGATTTCAAGAAGCTTGAAAGGGATTTGAAAAGTTTCAATGGGAATGGGAAGAATTGGGATGAAAATTGGAAAATTTTTCAGGGACTTTGAAAAAATTTCAACTGGAATTTTAGCAATTTTGACGTGAAATTGTAAACATGTTGAGGTGGATTTGGAAAATTCTAGAGAGAATTTTAAAAGCTTCATCAGGGTATCCACCGTTTTGAGAGGGATTTGAAAAGTTTCAATGGGAATGGGAAGAATTGGGACGAATATTGGAAAATTTTTAAGGGACTTTGAAAAAATTTCAACTGGAATTTTAGCAATTTTGACATGAAATTGTAAACAAGTTGAGGTGGATTTGGAAAATTCTAGAGGGAATTTTAAAAGCTTCAACAGGTTTTCAACAATGTTGAGAGGGATTTGAAAAGTTTCAATGGGAATGGGAAGAATTGGGACGAAATTTGGAAAGTTTTTCAGGGATTTTGAAAAAATTTCAACTGGAATTTTAGCAATTTTTATGTGAAATTGTAAACATGTTGAGGTGGATTTGGAAAATTCTAGAGAGAATTTTAAAAGCTTCAACAGGTTTTCAACCATTTTGAGAGGGATTTGAAAAGTTTCAATGGGAATGGGAAGAATTGGGACGAACATTGGAAAATTTTGAAGGGACTTTGAAAAAATTTCAACTGGAATTTTAGCAATTTTGACGTGAAATTGTAAACATGTGGACGTCTATTTTCGAAATTATACAGAGAATTTTCAAACTTCCAACAGGATTTCAACAATGTTGAGAGGGATTTGAAATGTTTCAATGGGAATGTGAAGAATTGGGATGAAAATTGGAAAATTATGAAGCGACTTTGAAAACATTTCAACTGGAATTTTAGCAATTTTGACGTGAAATTGTAAACATGTTGAGGTGGATTTGGAAAATTCTAGAGAGAATTGTAAAAGGTTCAACAGGATTTCAACAATGTTGAGAGGGATTTGAAAAGTTTCAATGGGAATGTGAAGAATTGGGACGAAAATTGGAAAATTATGAAGGGACTTTGAAAAAATTTCAACTGGAATTTTAGCAATTTTGACGAGAAATTGTAAACATGTTGAGGTGGATTTGGAAAATTCTAGAGAGAATTTTAAAAGCTTCAACAGAATTTCAACAATGTTGAGAGGGATTTGAAAAGTTTCAATGGGAATGGGAAGAATTGGGATGAAAATTGGAAAGTTTTTCAGGGACTTTGAAAAAATTTCAACTGGAATTTTAGCAATTTTGACGTGAAATTGTAAACATGTTGAGGTGGATTTGGAAAATTCTAGAGAGAATTTTAAAAGCTTCAACAGAATTTCAACAATGTTGAGAGGGATTTGAAATGTTTCAATGGGAATGTGAAGAATTGGGATGAAAATTGGAAAATTTTGAAGGGACTTTGAAAAAATTTCAACTGGAATTTTAGCAATTTTGACGTGAAATTGTAAACATGTTGAGGTGGATTTTGAAAATTCTAGAGAGAATTGTAAAAGGTTCAACAGGATTTCAACAATGTTGAGAGGGATTTGAAAAGTTTCAATGGGAATGGGAAGAATTGGGACGAAAATTGCCAAATTTTGAAGGGACTTTGAAAAAATTTCAACTGGAATTTTAGCAATTTTGACGTGAAATTGTAAACATGTTGAGGTGGATTTGGAAAATTCTAGAGAGAATTTTAAAAGCTTCAACAGGGTTTCAACCATTTTGAGAGGCATTTGAAAAGTTTCAATGGAAAAGGGAAGAACTGGGACGAAAATTGGAAAATTTTTCAGGGACTTTGAAAAAATTTCAACTGGAATTTTAGCAATTTTGATGAGAAATTGTAAACATGTTGAAGTGGATTTGGAAAATTCTAGAGAGAATTTTAAAAGCTTCATCTGGGTGTCAACAATGTTGAGAGGGATTTGAAAAGTTTCAGTGGGAATGTGAAGAATTGGGGCGACAACTGGAAAATTTTGAAGGGACTTTGAAAAAATTTCAACTGGAATTTTAGCAATTTTGACGTGAAATTGTAAACATGTTGAGGTGGATTTGGAAAATTCTAGAGAGAATTTTAAAAGCTTCATCAGGGTATCCACCGTTTTGAGAGGGATTTGAAAAGTTTCAATGGGAATGGGAAGAATTGGGACGAATATTGGAAAATTTTTAAGGGACTTTGAAAAAATTTCAACTGGAATTTTAGCAATTTTGACATGAAATTGTAAACAAGTTGAGGTGGATTTGGAAAATTCTAGAGGGAATTTTAAAAGCTTCAACAGGTTTTCAACAATGTTGAGAGGGATTTGAAAAGTTTCAATGGGAATGGGAAGAATTGGGATGAAATTTGGAAAGTTTTTCAGGGATTTTGAAAAAATTTCAACTGGAATTTTAGCAATTTTGATGTGAAATTGTAAACATGTTGAGGTGGATTTGGAAAATTCTAGAGAGAATTTTAAAAGCTTCAACAGGTTTTCAACCATTTTGAGAGGGATTTGAAAAGTTTCAATGGGAATGGGAAGAATTGGGACGAACATTGGAAAATTTTGAAGGGACTTTGAAAAAATTTCAACTGGAATTTTAGCAATTTTGACGTGAAATTGTAAACATGTGGACGTCTATTTTCGAAATTATACAGAGAATTTTTAAACTTTCAACAGGATTTCAACAATGTTGAGAGGGATTTGAAATGTTTCAATGGGAATGTGAAGAATTGGGATGAAAATTGGAAAATTATGAAGCGACTTTGAAAACATTTCAACTGGAATTTTAGCAATTTTGACGTGAAATTGTAAACATGTTGAGGTGGATTTGGAAAATTCTAGAGAGAATTGTAAAAGGTTCAAGAGGATTTCAACAATGTTGAGAGGGATTTGAAAAGTTTCAATGGGAATGTGAAGAATTGGGACGAAAATTGGAAAATTATGAAGGGACTTTGAAAAAATTTCAACTGGAATTTTAGCAATTTTGACGAGAAATTGTAAACATGTTGAGGTGGATTTGGAAAATTCTAGAGAGAATTTTAAAAGCTTCAACAGAATTTCAACAATGTTGAGAGGGATTTGAAAAGTTTCAATGGGAATGGGAAGAATTGGGACGAAAATTGGTAAATTTTGAAGGGACTTTGAAAAAATTTCAACTGGAATTTTAGCAATTTTGACGTGAAATTGGAAACATGTGGACGTGTATTTTTGAAATTATACAGAGAATTTTCAAACTTTCAACAGGATTTCAACAATGTTGAGAGGGATTTGAAATGTTTCAATGGTAATGTGAAGAATTGGGATGAAAATTGGAAAATTTTTCAGGGACTTTGAAAAAATTTCAACTGGAATTTTAGCAATTTTGACGAGAAATTGTAAACATGTTGAGGTGGATTTGGAAAATTCTAGAGAGAATTTTAAAAGCTTCAACAGAATTTCAACAATGTTGAGAGGGATTTGAAAAGTTTCAATGGGAATGGGAAGAATTGGGATGAAAATTGAAAAGTTTTTCAGGGACTTTGAAAAAATTTCAACTGGAATTTTAGCAATTTTGACGTGAAATTGTAAACATGTTGAGGTGGATTTGGAAAATTCTAGAGAGAATTTTAAAAAGCTTCAACAGAATTTCAACAATGTTGAGAGGGATTTGAAATGTTTCAATGGGAATGTGAAGAATTGGGATGAAAATTGGAAAATTTTGAAGGGACTTTGAAAAAATTTCAACTGGAATTTTAGCAATTTTGACGTGAAATTGTAAACATGTTGAGGTGGATTTTGAAAATTCTAGAGAGAATTGTAAAAGGTTCAACAGGATTTCAACAATGTTGAGAGGGATTTGAAAAGTTTCAATGGGAATGGGAAGAATTGGGACGAAAATTGGCAAATTTTGAAGGGACTTTGAAAAAATTTCAACTGGAATTTTAGCAATTTTGACGTGAAATTGTAAACATGTTGAGGTGGATTTGGAAAATTCTAGAGAGAATTTTAAAAGCTTCATCTAGGTATCAACAATATTGAGAGGGATTTGAAAAGTTTCAGTGGGAATGTGAAGAATTGGGACGAAAATTGGAAAATTTTGAAGGGACTTTGAAAAAATTTCAACTGGAATTTTAGCAATTTTGACGTGAAATTGTAAACATGCTGAGGTGGATTTGGAAAATTCTAGAGGGAAGTTTCAAAGTTTCAACAGGATTTCAACAAGGTTGAAAGGGATTTGAAAAGTTTCAATGGGAATGGGAAGAATTGGGGCGAAAATTGGAAAATAATGAAGGGACTTTGAAAAAATTTCAACTGGAATTTTAGCAATTTTGACGTGAAATTGTAAACATGTTGAGGTGGATTTTGAGAATTCTAGAGAGAAGTTTCAAACTTTCAACAGGATTTCAACCATTTTGAGAGGGATTTGAAAAGTTTCAATGGGAATGTGAAGAATTGGGACGAAAATTGGAAAGTTTTTCAGGGACTTTGAAAAAATTTCAACTGGAATTTTAGCAATTTTGACGTGAAATTGTAAACATGGTGAGGTGGATTTGGAAAATTCTAGAGAGAATTTTAAAAGCTTCTTCAGGGTTTCAACCATTTTGAGAGGGATTTGAAAAGTTTCAATGGGAATGGGAAGAATTGGGACGAAAATTGGAAAATTATGAAGGGACTTTGAAAAAATTTCAACTGTAATTTTAGCAATTTTGACGTGAAATTTTAAACATGTGGACATGTATTTTCGAAATTATACAGAGAATTTTCAAACTTTCAACAGAATTTCAACAATGTTGAGAGGGATTTGAAAAGTTTCAGTGGGAATGGGAAGAATTGGGACGAAAATTGGAAAATTTTGAAGGGACTTTGAAAAAATTTCAACTGGAATTTTAGCACTTTTGACGTGAAATTGGAAACATGTTGAGGTGGATTTTGAAAATTCTAGAGAGAATTTTAAAAGGTTCAACGGGATTTCAACAATGTTGAGAGGGATTTGAAAATTTTCCGAGGGAATGTGAAGAATTGGGGCGACAAATGGAAAATTTTGAAGGGACTTTGAAAAAATTTCAACTGGAATTTTAGCAATTATGACGTGAAATTGGAAACATGTTGAGGTGGATTTTGAAAATTCTAGAGAGAATTGTAAAAGGTTCAACAGGATTTCAACAATGTTGAGAGGGATTTGAAAAGTTTCAATGGGAATGGGAAGAACTGGGACGAAAATTGGAAAATTTTGAAGGGACTTTGAAAAAATTTCAACTGGAATTTTAGCTATTTTGACGTGAAATTGTAAACATGTTGAAGTGGATTTGGAAAATTCTAGAGAGAATTTTAAAAGCTTCATCTGGGTGTCAACAATGTTGAGAGGGATTTGAAAACTTTCAGTGGGAATGTGAAGAATTGGGACGAAAATTTGAAAATTTTGAAGGGACTTTGAAAAAATTTCAACTGGAATTTTAGCAATTTTGACGTGAAATTGTAAACATGTTGAGGTGGATTTGGAAAATTCTAGAGGGAAGTTTCAAAGTTTCAACAGGATTTCAAGAAGCTTGAAAGGGATTTGAAAAGTTTCAATGGGAATGGGAAGAATTGGGATGAAAATTGGAAAGTTTTTCAGGGACTTTGAAAAAATTTCAACTGGAATTTTAGCAATTTTGACGTGAAATTGTAAACATGTTGAGGTGGATTTGGAAAATTCTAGAGAGAATTTTAAAAGCTTCATCAGGGTATCCACCGTTTTGAGAGGGATTTGAAAAGTTTCAATGGGAATGGGAAGAATTGGGACGAATATTGGAAAATTTTTAAGGGACTTTGAAAAAATTTCAACTGGAATTTTAGCAATTTTGACATGAAATTGTAAACATGTTGAGGTGGATTTGGAAAATTCTAGAGGGAATTTTAAAAGCTTCAACAGGTTTTCAACAATGTTGAGAGGGATTTGAAAAGTTTCAATGGGAATGGGAAGAATTGGGACGAAATTTGGAAAGTTTTTCAGGGATTTTGAAAAAATTTCAACTGGAATTTTAGCAATTTTGATGTGAAATTGTAAACATGTTGAGGTGGATTTGGAAAATTCTAGAGAGAATTTTAAAAGCTTCAACAGGTTTTCAACCATTTTGAGAGGGATTTGAAAAGTTTCAATGGGAATGGGAAGAATTGGGACGAACATTGGAAAATTTTGAAGGGACTTTGAAAAAATTTCAACTGGAATTTTAGCAATTTTGACGTGAAATTGTAAACATGTGGACGTCTATTTTCGAAATTATACAGAGAATTTTCAAACTTTCAACAGGATTTCAACAATGTTGAGAGGGATTTGAAATGTTTCAATGGGAATGTGAAGAATTGGGATGAAAATTGGAAAATTATGAAGCGACTTTGAAAACATTTCAACTGGAATTTTAGCAATTTTGACGTGAAATTGTAAACATGTTGAGGTGGATTTTGAAAATTCTAGAGAGAATTGTAAAAGGTTCAACAGGATTTCAACAATGTTGAGAGGGATTTGAAATGTTTCAATGGGAATGTGAAGAATTGGGATGAAAATTGGAAAATTTTGAAGGGACTTTGAAAAAATTTCAACTGGAATTTTAGCAATTTTGACGTGAAATTGTAAACATGTTGAGGTGGATTTTGAAAATTCTAGAGAGAATTGTAAAAGGTTCAACAGGATTTCAACAATGTTGAGAGGGATTTGAAAAGTTTCAATGGGAATGGGAAGAATTGGGACGAAAATTGGCAAATTTTGAAGGGACTTTGAAAAAATTTCAACTGGAATTTTAGCAATTTTGACGTGAAATTGTAAACATGTTGAGGTGGATTTGGAAAATTCTAGAGAGAATTTTAAAAGCTTCAACAGGGTTTCAACCATTTTGAGAGGCATTTGAAAAGTTTCAATGGAAAAGGGAAGAACTGGGACGAAAATTGGAAAATTTTTCAGGGACTTTGGAAAAATTTCAACTGGAATTTTAGCAATTTTGATGAGAAATTGTAAACATGTTGAAGTGGATTTGGAAAATTCTAGAGAGAATTTTAAAAGCTTCATCTGGGTGTCAACAATGTTGAGAGGGATTTGAAATGTTTCAATGGGAATGGGAAGAATTGGGACGAAAATTGGAAAATTTTTCAGGGACTTTGAAAAAATTTCAACTGGAATTTTAGCAATTTTGACGAGAAATTGTAAACATGTTGAAGTGGATTTGGAAAATTCTAGAGAGAATTTTAAAAGCTTCATCTGGGTGTCAACAATGTTGAGAGGGATTTGAAAAGTTTCAGTGGGAATGTGAAGAATTGGGACGAAAATTGGTAAAATTTTCAGGGACTTTGAAAAAATTTCAACTGGAATTTTAGCAATTTTGACGTGAAATTGTAAACATGTTGAGGTGGATTTGGAAAATTCTAGAGAGAATTTTAAAAGCTTCTTCAGGGTTTCAACCATTTTGAGAGGGATTTGAAAATTTTCAATGGGAATGGGAAGAATTGGGACGAACATTGGAAAATTTTTAAGGGTCTTTGAAAAAATTTCAACTGGAATTTTAGCAATTTTGACGTGAAATTGTAAACATGTTGAGGTGGATTTGGAAAATTCTAGATAGAATTTTAAAAGCTTCAACAGGATTTCAACAATGTTGAGAGGGATTTGCAAAGTTTCAATGGGAATGGGAAGAATTGGGACGAAAATTGGAAAATTTTGAAGTGACTGAAAAAATTTCAACTGGAATTTTAGCAATTTTGACGTGAAATTGTAAATATGTGGACGTGTATTTTCGAAATTATACAGAGAATTTTCAAACCTTCCACAGGATTTCAACAATGTTGAGAGGGATTTGAAAAGTTTCAATGGGAATGGGAAGAATTGGGACGAAAATTGGAAAATTATGAAGGGACTTTGAAAAAATTTCAACTGGAATTTTAGCAATTTTGACGTGAAATTGTAAACATGTTGAGGTGGATTTGGAAAATTCTAGAGAGAATTTTAAAAGCTTCAACAGGATTTCAACAATGTTGAGAGGGATTTGAAAAGTTTCAATGGGATAGGGAAGAACTGGAACGAAAATTGGAAAGTTTTTCAGGGACTTTGAAAAAATTTCAACTGGAATTTTAGCAATTTTGACATGAAATTGTAAACATGTTGAAGTGGATTTGGAAAATTCTAGAGAGAATTTTAAAAGCTTCATCTGGGTGTCAACAATGTTGAGAGGGATTTGAAAAGTTTCAGTGGGAATGTGAAGAATTGGGACGAAAATTGGCAAATTTTGAAGGGACTTTGAAAAAATTTCAACTGGAATTTTAGCAATTTTGACGTGAAATTGTAAACATGTTGAGGTGGATTTGGAAAATTCTAGAGAGAATTTTAAAAGCTTCAACAGGATTTCAACAATGTTGAGAGGGATTTGAAAAGTTTCAATGGGAATGTGAAGAATTGGGACGAAAATTGGAAAGTTTTCAGGGACTTTGAAAAAATTTCAACTGGAATTTTAGCAATTTTGACGGGAAATTGTAAACATGTTGAAGTGGATTTGGAAAATTCTAGAGAGAATTTTAAAAGCTTCATCTGGGTGTCAACAATGTTGAGAGGGATTTGAAAAGTTTCAGTGGGAATGTGAAGAATTGGGACGAAAATTGGAAAAATTTTCAGGGACTTTGAAAAAATTTCAACTGGAATTTTAGGAATTTTGACGTGAAATTGTAAACATGTTGAGGTGGATTTGGAAAATTCTAGAGAGAATTTTAAAAGCTTCTTCAGGGTTTCAACCATTTTGAGAGGGATTTGAAAATTTTCAATGGGAATGGGAAGAATTGGGACGAACATTGGAAAATTTTGAAGTGACTGAAAAAATTTCAACTGGAATTTTAGCAATTTTGACGTGAAATTGTAAATATGTGGACGTGTATTTTCGATATTATACAGAGAATTTTCAAACTTTCCACAGGATTTCAACAATGTTGAGAGGGATTTGAAAAGTTTCAATGGGAATGGGAATGGGAAGAATTGGGACGAAAATTGGAAAATTATGAAGGGACTTTGAAAAAATTTCAACTGGAATTTTAGCAATTTTGACGTGAAATTGTAAACATGTTGAGGTGGATTTTGAAAATTCTAGAGAGAATTGTAAAAGGTTGAACAGGATTTCAACAATGTTGAGAGGGATTTGAAAAGTTTCAATGGGAATGGGAAGAATTGGGACGAAAATTGGAAAATTTTCAGGGACTTTGAAAAAATTTCAACTGGAATTTTAGCAATTTTGACGTGAAATTGTAAACATGTTGAGGTGGATTTGGAAAATTCTAGAGAGAATTTTAAAAGCTTCAACAGGATTTCAACAATGTTGAGAGGGATTTGAAAAGTTTCAATGGGATAGGGAAGAACTGGGACGAAAATTGGAAAGTTTTTCAGGGACTTTGAAAAAATTTCAACTGGAATTTTAGCAATTTTGACATGAAATTGTAAACATGTTGAAGTGGATTTGGAAAATTCTAGAGAGAATTTTAAAAGCTTCATCTGGGTGTCAACAATGTTGAGAGGGATTTGAAAAGTTTCAGTGGGAATGGGAAGAATTGGGACGAAAATTGGCAAATTTTGAAGGGACTTTGAAAAAATTTCAACTGGAATTTTAGCAGTTTTGACGTGAAATTGTAAAGATGTTGAGGTGGATTTGGAAAATTCTAGAGAGAATTTTAAAAGCTTCAACAGGATTTCAACAATGTTGAGAGGGATTTGAAAAGTTTCAATGGGAATGGGAAGAATTGGGACGAAAATTGGAAAATTTTGAAGTGACTGAAAAAATTTCAACTGGAATTTTAGCAATTTTGACGTGAAATTGTAAATATGTGGACGTGTATTTTCGATATTATACAGAGAATTTTCAAACTTTCCACAGGATTTCAACAATGTTGAGAGGGATTTGAAAAGTTTCAATGGGAATGGGAAGAATTGGGACGAAAATTGGAAAATTTTCAGGGACTTTGAAAAAATTTCAACTGGAATTTTAGCAATTTTGACGTGAAATTGTAAACATGTTGAGGTGGATTTGGAAAATTCTAGAGAGAATTGTAAAAGCTTCAACAGGATTTCAACAATGTTGAGAGGGATTTGAAAAGTTTCAATGGGATAGGGAAGAACTGGGACGAAAATTGGAAAGTTTTTCAGGGACTTTGAAAAAATTTCAACTGGAATTTTAGCAATTTTGACATGAAATTGTAAACATGTTGAAGTGGATTTGGAAAATTCTAGAGAGAATTTTAAAAGCTTCATCTGGGTGTCAACAATGTTGAGAGGGATTTGAAAAGTTTCAGTGGGAATGTGAAGAATTGGGACGAGAATTGGCAAATTTTGAAGGGACTTTGAAAACATTTCAACTGGAATTTTAGCAATTTTGACGAGAAATTGTAAACATGTTGAGGTGGATTTGGAAAATTCTAGAGAGAATTGTAAAAGCTTCAACAGGATTTCAACAATGTTGAGAGGGATTTGAAAAGTTTCAATGGGAATGTGAAGAATTGGGACGAAAATTGGAAAGTTTTTCAGGGACTTTGAAAAAATTTCAACTGGAATTTTAGCAATTTTGACGAGAAATTGTAAACATGTTGAAGTGGATTTGGAAAATTCTAGAGAGAATTTTAAAAGCTTCATCTGGGTGTCAACAATGTTGAGAGGGATTTGAAAAGTTTCAGTGGGAATGTGAAGAATTGGGACGAAAATTGGTAAAATTTTCAGGGACTTTGAAAAAATTTCAACTGGAATTTTAGCAATTTTGACGTGAAATTGTAAACATGTTGAGGTGGATTTGGAAAATTCTAGAGAGAATTTTAAAAGCTTCTTCAGGGTTTCAACCATTTTGAGAGGGATTTGAAAATTTTCAATGGGAATGGGAAGAATTGGGACGAACATTGGAAAATTTTTAAGGGTCTTTGAAAAAATTTCAACTGGAATTTTAGCAATTTTGACGTGAAATTGTAAACATGTTGAGGTGGATTTGGAAAATTCTAGAGAGAATTTTAAAAGCTTCAACAGGATTTCAACAATGTTGAGAGGGATTTGAAAAGTTTCAATGGGAATGGGAAGAATTGGGACGAAAATTGGAAAATTTTGAAGTGACTGAAAAAATTTCAACTGGAATTTTAGCAATTTTGACGTGAAATTGTAAATATGTGGACGTGTATTTTCGATATTATACAGAGAATTTTCAAACTTTCCACAGGATTTCAACAATGTTGAGAGGGATTTGAAAAGTTTCAATGGGAATGGGAAGAATTGGGACGAAAATTGGAAAATTATGAAGGGACTTTGAAAAAATTTCAACTGGAATTTTAGCAATTTTGACGTGAAATTGTAAACATGTTGAGGTGGATTTGGAAAATTCTAGAGAGAATTGTAAAAGGTTCAACAGGATTTCAACAATGTTGAGAGGGATTTGAAAAGTTTCAATGGGAATGGGAAGAATTGGGACGAAAATTGGAAAATTTTCAGGGACTTTGAAAAAATTTCAACTGGAATTTTAGCAATTTTGACGTGAAATTGTAAACATGTTGAGGTGGATTTGGAAAATTCTAGAGAGAATTTTAAAAGCTTCAACAGGATTTCAACAATGTTGAGAGGGATTTGAAAAGTTTCAATGGGATAGGGAAGAACTGGGACGAAAATTGGAAAGTTTTTCAGGGACTTTGAAAAAATTTCAACTGGAATTTTAGCAATTTTGACATGAAATTGTAAACATGTTGAAGTGGATTTGGAAAATTCTAGAGAGAATTTTAAAAGCTTCATCTGGGTGTCAACAATGTTGAGAGGGATTTGAAAAGTTTCAGTGGGAATGTGAAAAATTGGGACGAAAATTGGAAAATTTTGAAGGGACTTTGAAAAAATTTCAACTGGAATTTTAGCAATTTTGACGTGAAATTGTAAACATGTTGAAGTGGATTTGGAAAATTCTAGAGAGAATTTTAAAAGCTTCATCTGGGTGTCAACAATGTTGAGAGGGATTTGAAAAGTTTCAGTGGGAATGTGAAGAATTGGGACGAAAATTGCTAAAATTTTCAGGGACTTTGAAAAAATTTCAACTGGAATTTTAGCAATTTTGACGAGAAATTGTAAACATGTTGAAGTGGATTTGGAAAATTCTAGAGAGAATTTTAAAAGCTTCATCTGGGTGTCAACAATGTTGAGAGGGATTTGAAAAGTTTCAGTGGGAATGTGAAGAATTGGGACGAAAATTGGTAAAATTTTCAGGGACTTTGAAAAAATTTCAACTGGAATTTTAGCAATTTTGACGTGAAATTGTAAACATGTTGAGGTGGATTTGGAAAATTCTAGAGAGAATTTTAAAAGCTTCTTCAGGGTTTCAACCATTTTGAGAGGGATTTGAAAATTTTCAATGGGAATGGGAAGAATTGGGACGAACATTGGAAAATTTTTAAGGGTCTTTGAAAAAATTTCAACTGGAATTTTAGCAATTTTGACGTGAAATTGTAAAGATGTTGAGGTGGATTTGGAAAATTCTAGAGAGAATTTTAAAAGCTTCAACAGGATTTCAACAATGTTGAGAGGGATTTGAAAAGTTTCAATGGGAATGGGAAGAATTGGGACGAAAATTGGAAAATTTTGAAGTGACTGAAAAAATTTCAACTGGAATTTTAGCAATTTTGACGTGAAATTGTAAATATGTGGACGTGTATTTTCGATATTATACAGAGAATTTTCAAACTTTCCACAGGATTTCAACAATGTTGAGAGGGATTTGAAAAGTTTCAATGGGAATGGGAAGAATTGGGACGAAAATTGGAAAATTTTCAGGGACTTTGAAAAAATTTCAACTGGAATTTTAGCAATTTTGACGTGAAATTGTAAACATGTTGAGGTGGATTTGGAAAATTCTAGAGAGAATTTTAAAAGCTTCTTCAGGGTTTCAACCATTTTGAGAGGGATTTGAAAATTTTCAATGGGAATGGGAAGAATTGGGACGAACATTGGAAAATTTTTAAGGGTCTTTGAAAAAATTTCAACTGGAATTTTAGCAATTTTGACGTGAAATTGTAAACATGTTGAGGTGGATTTGGAAAATTCTAGAGAGAATTTTAAAAGCTTCAACAGGATTTCAACAATGTTGAGAGGGATTTGAAAAGTTTCAATGGGAATGGGAAGAATTGGGACGAAAATTGGAAAATTTTGAAGTGACTGAAAAAATTTCAACTGGAATTTTAGCAATTTTGACGTGAAATTGTAAATATGTGGACGTGTATTTTCGATATTATACAGAGAATTTTCAAACTTTCCACAGGATTTCAACAATGTTGAGGGGGATTTGAAAAGTTTCAATGGGAATGGGAAGAATTGGGACGAAAATTGGAAAATTTTCAGGGACTTTGAAAAAATTTCAACTGGAATTTTAGCAATTTTGACGTGAAATTGTAAACATGTTGAGGTGGATTTGGAAAATTCTAGAGAGAATTTTAAAAGCTTCAACAGGATTTCAACAATGTTGAGAGGGATTTGAAAAGTTTCAATGGGATAGGGAAGAACTGGGACGAAAATTGGAAAGTTTTTCAGGGACTTTGAAAAAATTTCAACTGGAATTTTAGCAATTTTGACATGAAATTGTAAACATGTTGAAGTGGATTTGGAAAATTCTAGAGAGAATTTTAAAAGCTTCATCTGGGTGTCAACAATGTTGAGAGGGATTTGAAAAGTTTCAGTGGGAATGTGAAGAATTGGGACGAAAATTGGTAAAATTTTCAGGGACTTTGAAAAAATTTCAACTGGAATTTTGGCAATTTTGACGTGAAATTGTAAACATGTTGAGGTGGATTTGGAAAATTCTAGAGAGAATTTTAAAAGCTTCTTCAGGGTTTCAACCATTTTGAGAGGGATTTGAAAATTTTCAATGGGAATGGGAAGAATTGGGACGAACATTGGAAAATTTTTAAGGGTCTTTGAAAAAATTTCAACTGGAATTTTAGGAATTTTGACGTGAAATTGTAAACATGTTGAGGTGGATTTGGAAAATTCTAGAGAGAATTTTAAAAGCTTCAACAGGATTTCAACAATGTTGAGAGGGATTTGAAAAGTTTCAATGGGAATGGGAAGAATTGGGACGAAAATTGGAAAATTTTGAAGTGACTGAAAAAATTTCAACTGGAATTTTAGCAATTTTGACGTGAAATTGTAAATATGTGGACGTGTATTTTCGATATTATACAGAGAATTTTCAAACTTTCCACAGGATTTCAACAATGTTGAGAGGGATTTGAAAAGTTTCAATGGGAATGGGAAGAATTGGGACGAAAATTGGAAAATTTTCAGGGACTTTGAAAAAATTTCAACTGGAATTTTAGCAATTTTGACGTGAAATTGTAAACATGTTGAGGTGGATTTGGAAAATTCTAGAGAGAATTGTAAAAGCTTCAACAGGATTTCAACAATGTTGAGAGGGATTTGAAAAGTTTCAATGGGATAGGGAAGAACTGGGACGAAAATTGGAAAGTTTTTCAGGGACTTTGAAAAAATTTCAACTGGAATTTTAGCAATTTTGACATGAAATTGTAAACATGTTGAAGTGGATTTGGAAAATTCTAGAGAGAATTTTAAAAGCTTCATCTGGGTGTCAACAATGTTGAGAGGGATTTGAAAAGTTTCAGTGGGAATGTGAAGAATTGGGACGAGAATTGGCAAATTTTGAAGGGACTTTGAAAACATTTCAACTGGAATTTTAGCAATTTTGACGAGAAATTGTAAACATGTTGAGGTGGATTTGGAAAATTCTAGAGAGAATTTTAAAAGCTTCAACAGGATTTCAACAATGTTGAGAGGGATTTGAAAAGTTTCAATGGGATAGGGAAGAACTGGAACGAAAATTGGAAAGTTTTTCAGGGACTTTGAAAAAATTTCAACTGGAATTTTAGCAATTTTGACATGAAATTGTAAACATGTTGAAGTGGATTTGGAAAATTCTAGAGAGAATTTTAAAAGCTTCATCTGGGTGTCAACAATGTTGAGAGGGATTTGAAAAGTTTCAGTGGGAATGTGAAGAATTGGGACGAAAATTGGTAAAATTTTCAGGGACTTTGAAAAAATTTCAACTGGAATTTTGGCAATTTTGACGTGAAATTGTAAACATGTTGAGGTGGATTTGGAAAATTCTAGAGAGAATTTTAAAAGCTTCTTCAGGGTTTCAACCATTTTGAGAGGGATTTGAAAATTTTCAATGGGAATGGGAAGAATTGGGACGAACATTGGAAAATTTTTAAGGGTCTTTGAAAAAATTTCAACTGGAATTTTAGCAATTTTGACGTGAAATTGTAAACATGTTGAGGTGGATTTGGAAAATTCTAGAGAGAATTTTAAAAGCTTCAACAGGATTTCAACAATGTTGAGAGGGATTTGAAAAGTTTCAATGGGAATGGGAAGAATTGGGACGAAAATTGGAAAATTTTGAAGTGACTGAAAAAATTTCAACTGGAATTTTAGCAATTTTGACGTGAAATTGTAAATATGTGGACGTGTATTTTCGATATTATACAGAGAATTTTCAAACTTTCCACAGGATTTCAACAATGTTGAGAGGGATTTGAAAAGTTTCAATGGGAATGGGAAGAATTGGGACGAAAATTGGAAAATTTTCAGGGACTTTGAAAAAATTTCAACTGGAATTTTAGCAATTTTGACGTGAAATTGTAAACATGTTGAGGTGGATTTGGAAAATTCTAGAGAGAATTGTAAAAGCTTCAACAGGATTTCAACAATGTTGAGAGGGATTTGAAAAGTTTCAATGGGATAGGGAAGAACTGGGACGAAAATTGGAAAGTTTTTCAGGGACTTTGAAAAAATTTCAACTGGAATTTTAGCAATTTTGACATGAAATTGTAAACATGTTGAAGTGGATTTGGAAAATTCTAGAGAGAATTTTAAAAGCTTCATCTGGGTGTCAACAATGTTGAGAGGGATTTGAAAAGTTTCAGTGGGAATGTGAAGAATTGGGACGAGAATTGGCAAATTTTGAAGGGACTTTGAAAACATTTCAACTGGAATTTTAGCAATTTTGACGAGAAATT
Organism: Streptopelia decaocto; assembly: GCF_964273445.1. Lineage (NCBI taxonomy): Eukaryota > Metazoa > Chordata > Aves > Columbiformes > Columbidae > Streptopelia > Streptopelia decaocto. The sequence continues at coordinate 10,438 of NW_028116439.1, read as the reverse complement.
GTAAACATGTTGAAGTGGATTTGGAAAATTCTAGAGAGAATTTTAAAAGCTTCATCTGGGTGTCAACAATGTTGAGAGGGATTTGAAAAGTTTCAGTGGGAATGTGAAGAATTGGGACGAAAATTGGTAAAATTTTCAGGGACTTTGAAAAAATTTCAACTGGAATTTTAGCAATTTTGACGTGAAATTGTAAACATGTTGAGGTGGATTTGGAAAATTCTAGAGAGAATTTTAAAAGCTTCTTCAGGGTTTCAACCATTTTGAGAGGGATTTGAAAATTTTCAATGGGAATGGGAAGAATTGGGACGAACATTGGAAAATTTTTAAGGGTCTTTGAAAAAATTTCAACTGGAATTTTAGCAATTTTGACGTGAAATTGTAAAGATGTTGAGGTGGATTTGGAAAATTCTAGAGAGAATTTTAAAAGCTTCAACAGGATTTCAACAATGTTGAGAGGGATTTGAAAAGTTTCAATGGGAATGGGAAGAATTGGGACGAAAATTGGAAAATTTTGAAGTGACTGAAAAAATTTCAACTGGAATTTTAGCAATTTTGACGTGAAATTGTAAATATGTGGACGTGTATTTTCGATATTATACAGAGAATTTTCAAACTTTCCACAGGATTTCAACAATGTTGAGAGGGATTTGAAAAGTTTCAATGGGAATGGGAAGAATTGGGACGAAAATTGGAAAATTTTCAGGGACTTTGAAAAAATTTCAACTGGAATTTTAGCAATTTTGACGTGAAATTGTAAACATGTTGAGGTGGATTTGGAAAATTCTAGAGAGAATTTTAAAAGCTTCTTCAGGGTTTCAACCATTTTGAGAGGGATTTGAAAATTTTCAATGGGAATGGGAAGAATTGGGACGAACATTGGAAAATTTTTAAGGGTCTTTGAAAAAATTTCAACTGGAATTTTAGCAATTTTGACGTGAAATTGTAAACATGTTGAGGTGGATTTGGAAAATTCTAGAGAGAATTTTAAAAGCTTCAACAGGATTTCAACAATGTTGAGAGGGATTTGAAAAGTTTCAATGGGAATGGGAAGAATTGGGACGAAAATTGGAAAATTTTGAAGTGACTGAAAAAATTTCAACTGGAATTTTAGCAATTTTGACGTGAAATTGTAAATATGTGGACGTGTATTTTCGATATTATACAGAGAATTTTCAAACTTTCCACAGGATTTCAACAATGTTGAGGGGGATTTGAAAAGTTTCAATGGGAATGGGAAGAATTGGGACGAAAATTGGAAAATTTTCAGGGACTTTGAAAAAATTTCAACTGGAATTTTAGCAATTTTGACGTGAAATTGTAAACATGTTGAGGTGGATTTGGAAAATTCTAGAGAGAATTTTAAAAGCTTCAACAGGATTTCAACAATGTTGAGAGGGATTTGAAAAGTTTCAATGGGATAGGGAAGAACTGGGACGAAAATTGGAAAGTTTTTCAGGGACTTTGAAAAAATTTCAACTGGAATTTTAGCAATTTTGACATGAAATTGTAAACATGTTGAAGTGGATTTGGAAAATTCTAGAGAGAATTTTAAAAGCTTCATCTGGGTGTCAACAATGTTGAGAGGGATTTGAAAAGTTTCAGTGGGAATGTGAAGAATTGGGACGAAAATTGGTAAAATTTTCAGGGACTTTGAAAAAATTTCAACTGGAATTTTGGCAATTTTGACGTGAAATTGTAAACATGTTGAGGTGGATTTGGAAAATTCTAGAGAGAATTTTAAAAGCTTCTTCAGGGTTTCAACCATTTTGAGAGGGATTTGAAAATTTTCAATGGGAATGGGAAGAATTGGGACGAACATTGGAAAATTTTTAAGGGTCTTTGAAAAAATTTCAACTGGAATTTTAGGAATTTTGACGTGAAATTGTAAACATGTTGAGGTGGATTTGGAAAATTCTAGAGAGAATTTTAAAAGCTTCAACAGGATTTCAACAATGTTGAGAGGGATTTGAAAAGTTTCAATGGGAATGGGAAGAATTGGGACGAAAATTGGAAAATTTTGAAGTGACTGAAAAAATTTCAACTGGAATTTTAGCAATTTTGACGTGAAATTGTAAATATGTGGACGTGTATTTTCGATATTATACAGAGAATTTTCAAACTTTCCACAGGATTTCAACAATGTTGAGAGGGATTTGAAAAGTTTCAATGGGAATGGGAAGAATTGGGACGAAAATTGGAAAATTTTCAGGGACTTTGAAAAAATTTCAACTGGAATTTTAGCAATTTTGACGTGAAATTGTAAACATGTTGAGGTGGATTTGGAAAATTCTAGAGAGAATTGTAAAAGCTTCAACAGGATTTCAACAATGTTGAGAGGGATTTGAAAAGTTTCAATGGGATAGGGAAGAACTGGGACGAAAATTGGAAAGTTTTTCAGGGACTTTGAAAAAATTTCAACTGGAATTTTAGCAATTTTGACATGAAATTGTAAACATGTTGAAGTGGATTTGGAAAATTCTAGAGAGAATTTTAAAAGCTTCATCTGGGTGTCAACAATGTTGAGAGGGATTTGAAAAGTTTCAGTGGGAATGTGAAGAATTGGGACGAGAATTGGCAAATTTTGAAGGGACTTTGAAAACATTTCAACTGGAATTTTAGCAATTTTGACGAGAAATTGTAAACATGTTGAGGTGGATTTGGAAAATTCTAGAGAGAATTGTAAAAGCTTCAACAGGATTTCAACAATGTTGAGAGGGATTTGAAAAGTTTCAATGGGAATGTGAAGAATTGGGACGAAAATTGGAAAGTTTTTCAGGGACTTTGAAAAAATTTCAACTGGAATTTTAGCAATTTTGACGAGAAATTGTAAACATGTTGAAGTGGATTTGGAAAATTCTAGAGAGAATTTTAAAAGCTTCATCTGGGTGTCAACAATGTTGAGAGGGATTTGAAAAGTTTCAGTGGGAATGTGAAGAATTGGGACGAAAATTGGTAAAATTTTCAGGGACTTTGAAAAAATTTCAACTGGAATTTTAGCAATTTTGACGTGAAATTGTAAACATGTTGAGGTGGATTTGGAAAATTCTAGAGAGAATTTTAAAAGCTTCTTCAGGGTTTCAACCATTTTGAGAGGGATTTGAAAATTTTCAATGGGAATGGGAAGAATTGGGACGAACATTGGAAAATTTTTAAGGGTCTTTGAAAAAATTTCAACTGGAATTTTAGCAATTTTGACGTGAAATTGTAAACATGTTGAGGTGGATTTGGAAAATTCTAGAGAGAATTTTAAAAGCTTCAACAGGATTTCAACAATGTTGAGAGGGATTTGAAAAGTTTCAATGGGAATGGGAAGAATTGGGACGAAAATTGGAAAATTTTGAAGTGACTGAAAAAATTTCAACTGGAATTTTAGCAATTTTGACGTGAAATTGTAAATATGTGGACGTGTATTTTCGATATTATACAGAGAATTTTCAAACTTTCCACAGGATTTCAACAATGTTGAGAGGGATTTGAAAAGTTTCAATGGGAATGGGAAGAATTGGGACGAAAATTGGAAAATTATGAAGGGACTTTGAAAAAATTTCAACTGGAATTTTAGCAATTTTGACGTGAAATTGTAAACATGTTGAGGTGGATTTGGAAAATTCTAGAGAGAATTGTAAAAGGTTCAACAGGATTTCAACAATGTTGAGAGGGATTTGAAAAGTTTCAATGGGAATGGGAAGAATTGGGACGAAAATTGGAAAATTTTCAGGGACTTTGAAAAAATTTCAACTGGAATTTTAGCAATTTTGACGTGAAATTGTAAACATGTTGAGGTGGATTTGGAAAATTCTAGAGAGAATTTTAAAAGCTTCAACAGGATTTCAACAATGTTGAGAGGGATTTGAAAAGTTTCAATGGGATAGGGAAGAACTGGGACGAAAATTGGAAAGTTTTTCAGGGACTTTGAAAAAATTTCAACTGGAATTTTAGCAATTTTGACATGAAATTGTAAACATGTTGAAGTGGATTTGGAAAATTCTAGAGAGAATTTTAAAAGCTTCATCTGGGTGTCAACAATGTTGAGAGGGATTTGAAAAGTTTCAGTGGGAATGGGAAGAATTGGGACGAAAATTGGCAAATTTTGAAGGGACTTTGAAAAAATTTCAACTGGAATTTTAGCAATTTTGACGAGAAATTGTAAACATGTTGAGGTGGATTTGGAAAATTCTAGAGAGAATTTTAAAAGCTTCAACAGGATTGCAACAATGTTGAGAGGGATTTGAAAAGTTTCAATGGGATAGGGAAGAACTGGGACGAATATTGGAAAGTTTTGAAGGGACTTTGAAAAAATTTCAACTGGAATTTTAGCAATTTTGACGTGAAATTGTAAACATGTGGACGTCTATTTTCGAAATTATACAGAGAATTTTCAAACTTTCAACAGGATTTCAACAATGTTGAGAGGGATTTGAAATGTTTCAATGGGAATGTGAAGAATTGTGATGAAAATTGGAAAATTATGAAGCGACTTTGAAAACATTTCAACTGGAATTTTAGCAATTTTGACGTGAAATTGTAAACATGTTGAGGTGGATTTGGAAAATTCTAGAGAGAATTGTAAAAGGTTCAACAGGATTTCAACAATGTTGAGAGGGATTTGAAAAGTTTCAATGGGAATGTGAAGAATTGGGACGAAAATTGGAAAATTATGAAGGGACTTTGAAAAAATTTCAACTGGAATTTTAGCAATTTTGACGAGAAATTGTAAACATGTTGAGGTGGATTTGGAAAATTCTAGAGAGAATTTTAAAAGCTTCATCTGAGTGTCAACAATGTTGAGAGGGATTTGAAAAGTTTCAGTGGGAATGGGAAGAATTGGGACGAATATTGGAAAGTTTTTCAGGGACTTTGAAATAATTTCAACTGGAATTTTAGCAATTTTGACGAGAAATTGTAAACATGTTGAAGTGGATTTGGAAAATTCTAGAGAGAATTTTAAAAGCTTCATCTGGGTGTCAACAATGTTGAGAGGGATTTGAAATTTTCAGTGGGAATGTGAAGAATTGGGACGAAAATTGGAAAAATTTTCAGGGACTTTGAAAAAATTTCAACTGGAATTTTAGCAATTTTGACATGAAATTGTAAACATGTTGAGGTGGATTTGGAAAATTCTAGAGAGAATTTTAAAAGCTTCAACAGGTTTTCAACAATGTTGAGAGGGATTTGAAAAGTTTCAATGGGAATGTGAAGAATTGGGACGAAAATTGGAAAATTTTGAAGTGACTGAAAAAATTTCAACTGGAATTTTAGCAATTTTGACGTGAAATTGTAAATATGTGGACGTGTATTTTCGAAATTATACAGAGAATTTTCAAACTTTCAACAGGATTTCAACAATGTTGAGAGGGATTTGAAAAGTTTCAATGGGAATGGGAAGAATTGGGATGAAAATTGGAAAATTATGAAGGGACTTTGAAAAAATTTCAACTGGAATTTTAGCACTTTTGACGTGAAATTGTAAACATGTTGAGGTGGATTTGGAAAATTCTAGAGAGAATTTTAAAAGCTTCAACAGGATTTCAACAATGTTGAGAGGGATTTGAAAAGTTTCAATGGGAATGTGAAGAATTGGGACGAAAATTGGAAAATTTTCAGGGACTTTGAAAAAATTTCAACTGGAATTTTAGCAATTTTGACGTGAAATTGTAAACATGTTGAGGTGGATTTGGAAAATTCTAGAGAGAATTTTAAAAGCTTCAACAGGATTTCAACAATGTTGAGAGGGATTTGAAAATTTTCAATGGGATAGGGAAGAACTGGGACGAAAATTGGAAAGTTTTTCAGGGACTTTGAAAAAATTTCAACTGGAATTTTAGCAATTTTGACAAGAAATTGTAAACATGTTGAAGTGGATTTGGAAAATTCTAGAGAGAATTTTAAAAGCTTCATCTGGGTGTCAACAATCTTGAGAGGGATTTGAAAAGTTTCAGTGGGAATGTGAAGAATTGGGACGAAAATTGGCAAATTTTGAAGGGACTTTGAAAAAATTTCAACTGGAATTTTAGCAATTTTGACGTGAAATTGTAAACATGTTGAGGTGGATTTGGAAAATTCTAGAGAGAATTGTAAAAGCTTCAACAGGATTTCAACAATGTTGAGAGGGATTTGAAAAGTTTCAATGGGAATGTGAAGAATTGGGACGAAAATTGGAAAGTTTTTCAGGGACTTTGAAAAAATTTCAACTGGAATTTTAGCAATTTTGACGAGAAATTGTAAACATGTTGAAGTGGATTTGAAAATTATAGAGAGAATTTTAAAAGCTTCATCTGGGTTTCAACAATGTTGAGAGGGATTTGAAAAGTTTCAGTGGGAATGTGAAGAATTGGGACGAAAATTGGTAAAATTTTCAGGTACTTTGAAAAAATTTCAACTGGAATTTTAGCAATTTTGATGTGAAATTGTAAACATGTTGAGGTGGATTTGGAAAATTCTAGAGAGAATTGTAAAAGCTTCAACAGGATTTCAACAATGTTGAGAGGGATTTGAAAAGTTTCAATGGGAATGGGAAGAATTGGGACGAAAATTGGAAAGTTTTTCAGGGACTTTGAAAAAATTTCAACTGGAATTTTAGCAATTTTGACGTGAAATTGTAAACATGTTGAGGTGGATTTGGAAAATTCTAGAGAGAATTTTAAAAGCGTCATCTGGGTGTCAACCATTTCGAGAGGGATTTGAAAATTTTCAATGGGAATGGGAAGAATTGGGACGAACATTGGAAAGTTTTTAAGGGTCTTTGAAAAAATTTCAACTGGAATTTTAGCAATTTTGACGTGAAATTGTAAACATGTTGAGGTGGATTTGGAAAATTCTAGAGAGAATTTTAAAAGCTTCATCTGGGTGTCAACAATGTTGAGAGGGATTTGAAAAGTTTCAATGGGAATGTGAAGAATTGGGACGAAAATTGGAAAATTTTGAAGTGACTGAAAATATTTCAACTGGAATTTTAGCAATTTTGACGTGAAATTGTAAATATGTGGATGTGTATTTTCGATATTATACAGAGAATTTTCAAACTTTCAACAGGATTTCAACAATGTTGAGAGGGATTTGAAAAGTTTCAATGGGAATGGGAAGAATTGGGATGAAAATTGGAAAATTTTCAGGGACTTTGAAAAAATTTCAACTGGAATTTTAGCAATTTTGACGTGAAATTGTAAACATGTTGAGGTGGATTTGGAAAATTCTAGAGAGAATTTAAAAAGGTTCAACAGGATTTCAACAATGTTGAGAGGGATTTGAAAAGTTTCAATGGGATAGGGAAGAATTGGGACGAAAATTGGAAAGTTTTTCAGGGACTTTGAAAAAATTTCAACTGGAATTTTAGCAATTTTGACGAGAAATTGTAAACATGTTGTAGTGGATTTGGAAAATTCTAGAGAGAATTTTAAAAGCTTCATCTGGGTGTCAACAATGTTGAGAGGGATTTGAAAAGTTTCAGTGGGAATGTGAAGAATTGGGACGAAAACTGGCAAATTTTTAAGGGACTTTGAAAAAATTTCAACTGGAATTTTAGCAATTTTGACGTGAAATTGTAAACATGTTGAGGTGGATTTGGAAAATTCTAGAGAGAATTGTAAAAGCTTCAACAGGATTTCAACAATGTTGAGAGGGATTTGAAAAGTTTCAATGGGAATGTGAAGAATTGGGACGAAAATTGGAAAGTTTTTCAGGGACTTTGAAAAAATTTCAACTGGAATTTTAGCAATTTTGACAAGAAATTGTAAACATGTTGAAGTGGATTTGGAAAATTCTAGAGAGAATTTTAAAAGCTTCATCTGGGTGTCAACAATGTTGAGAGGGATTTGAAAAGTTTCAGTGGGAATGTGAAGAATTGGGACGAGAATTGGCAAATTTTGAAGGGACTTTGAAAACATTTCAACTGGAATTTTAGCAATTTTGACGAGAAATTGTAAACATGTTGAGGTGGATTTGGAAAATTCTAGAGAGAATTGTAAAAGCTTCAACAGGATTTAAACAATGTTGAGAGGGATTTGAAAAGTTTCAATGGGAATGTGAAGAATTGGGACGAAAATTGGAAAGTTTTTCAGGGACTTTGAAAAAATTTCAACTGGAATTTTAGCAATTTTGACGAGAAATTGTAAACATGTTGAAGTGGATTTGGAAAATTCTAGAGAGAATTTTAAAAGCTTCATCTGGGTGTCAACAATGTTGAGAGGGATTTGAAAAGTTTCAGTGGGAATGTGAAGAATTGGGACGAAAATTGGTAAAATTTTCAGGGACTTTGAAAAAATTTCAACTGGAATTTTAGCAATTTTGACGTGAAATTGTAAACATGTTGAGGTGGATTTGGAAAATTCTAGAGAGAATTTTAAAAGCTTCTTCAGGGTTTCAACCATTTTGAGAGGGATTTGAAAATTTTCAATGGGAATGGGAAGAATTGGGACGAACATTGGAAAATTTTTAAGGGTCTTTGAAAAAATTTCAACTGGAATTTTAGCAATTTTGACGTGAAATTGTAAACATGTTGAGGTGGATTTGGAAAATTCTAGAGAGAATTTTAAAAGCTTCAACAGGATTTCAACAATGTTGAGAGGGATTTGAAAAGTTTCAATGGGAATGGGAAGAATTGGGACGAAAATTGGAAAATTTTGAAGTGACTGAAAAAATTTCAACTGGAATATTAGCAATTTTGACGTGAAATTGTAAATATGTGGACGTGTATTTTCGATATTATACAGAGAATTTTCAAACTTTCCACAGGATTTCAACAATGTTGAGAGGGATTTGAAAAGTTTCAATGGGAATGGGAAGAATTGGGACGAAAATTGGAAAATTATGAAGGGACTTTGAAAAAATTTCAACTGGAATTTTAGCAATTTTGACGTGAAATTGTAAACATGTTGAGGTGGATTTGGAAAATTCTAGAGAGAATTGTAAAAGGTTCAACAGGATTTCAACAATGTTGAGAGGGATTTGAAAAGTTTCAATGGGAATGGGAAGAATTGGGACGAAAATTGGAAAATTTTCAGGGACTTTGAAAAAATTTCAACTGGAATTTTAGCAATTTTGACGTGAAATTGTAAACATGTTGAGGTGGATTTGGAAAATTCTAGAGAGAATTTTAAAAGCTTCAACAGGATTTCAACAATGTTGAGAGGGATTTGAAAAGTTTCAATGGGATAGGGAAGAACTGGGACGAAAATTGGAAAGTTTTTCAGGGACTTTGAAAAAATTTCAACTGGAATTTTAGCAATTTTGACATGAAATTGTAAACATGTTGAAGTGGATTTGGAAAATTCTAGAGAGAATTTTAAAAGCTTCATCTGGGTGTCAACAATGTTGAGAGGGATTTGAAAAGTTTCAGTGGGAATGGGAAGAATTGGGACGAAAATTGGCAAATTTTGAAGGGACTTTGAAAAAATTTCAACTGGAATTTTAGCAATTTTGACGAGAAATTGTAAACATGTTGAGGTGGATTTGGAAAATTCTAGAGAGAATTTTAAAAGCTTCAACAGGATTGCAACAATGTTGAGAGGGATTTGAAAAGTTTCAATGGGATAGGGAAGAACTGGGACGAATATTGGAAAGTTTTGAAGGGACTTTGAAAAAATTTCAACTGGAATTTTAGCAATTTTGACGTGAAATTGTAAACATGTGGACGTCTATTTTCGAAATTATACAGAGAATTTTCAAACTTTCAACAGGATTTCAACAATGTTGAGAGGGATTTGAAATGTTTCAATGGGAATGTGAAGAATTGTGATGAAAATTGGAAAATTATGAAGCGACTTTGAAAACATTTCAACTGGAATTTTAGCAATTTTGACGTGAAATTGTAAACATGTTGAGGTGGATTTGGAAAATTCTAGAGAGAATTGTAAAAGGTTCAACAGGATTTCAACAATGTTGAGAGGGATTTGAAAAGTTTCAATGGGAATGTGAAGAATTGGGACGAAAATTGGAAAATTATGAAGGGACTTTGAAAAAATTTCAACTGGAATTTTAGCAATTTTGACGAGAAATTGTAAACATGTTGAGGTGGATTTGGAAAATTCTAGAGAGAATTTTAAAAGCTTCATCTGAGTGTCAACAATGTTGAGAGGGATTTGAAAAGTTTCAGTGGGAATGGGAAGAATTGGGACGAATATTGGAAAGTTTTTCAGGGACTTTGAAATAATTTCAACTGGAATTTTAGCAATTTTGACGAGAAATTGTAAACATGTTGAAGTGGATTTGGAAAATTCTAGAGAGAATTTTAAAAGCTTCATCTGGGTGTCAACAATGTTGAGAGGGATTTGAAATTTTCAGTGGGAATGTGAAGAATTGGGACGAAAATTGGAAAAATTTTCAGGGACTTTGAAAAAATTTCAACTGGAATTTTAGCAATTTTGACATGAAATTGTAAACATGTTGAGGTGGATTTGGAAAATTCTAGAGAGAATTTTAAAAGCTTCAACAGGTTTTCAAC